>NC_133619.1:604886180-605186180 GCF_048593235.1 Sminthopsis crassicaudata | reverse complement strand
ATTGACACGTTTGTGTCCCGTAGTGATAACGCCTCTCACCGACTCCGAGAACGCCCAGGAGGCGGTGAAGGAGGAGAAGTTCTCTCTCAAGGAGAAGCTGACTGTGGTAGCTCGATTCCAGCCTCTGCTACTGGACACCATGTCCAACAGTAAAAGTGGCTTCAAAGAGGTAAGGGGGGAGGGGCATGCAAGCCTGAAAACTGACCAGAGGTCAAAGGTGAGAATTCAGACCCAAGACACCTCGGGATGAAGGGCCAGCCTGGACCCTGTGGGACACAAAGGATGTCTGAGCTAGAGCAGTCCTGTCCCACGTAGAACTTCCTGTGCTGCTTGACCAAGTTTCAGGCCTCTGCTACCTAAATTGGGGACAATTCACTTAACAAGCAAAAAAAGAAGGAGGAAACCAGGCTCTTGTCATCAACACAGGGGATTCCCAAGCTGTAATCAATGGGGAAGGGGGAGAGAACATTCTGGAGGCCCCCAAAATAAGAGAGTGGATCAGGAAAGGCATCTATGTTAATAACTGAGCAAAGATGGGGGGGCACATGGCCACATATTCTACCAGGGCTTCAATGGCTCAAAACATTTATGAATTCTTCTTTAGGGAGAACCTTTAGAAGCAATTTAAAAATCACAAAAGAAACTGTTACTGTTTCAAAAGCACACCAAGTTCAAAAAAAAAAAAAAAAAAACATATCTTGATCATCCAACTTCTTTACTATACTTGGCTTCTACAAATTTGAGGTGTTTTTCTAAAAATCAAATCCATCAAAAAGAAAAAAGGAAAAATTCTGCTCAAAAATGCAAAGTGGAGAAAGCAGAAAAAAGACAATAGAGGGGAATCCCTTTCTCTCTGGAAGTGTGAGAAATGAGGAGAGAGACTTTGTTATTTTAGGTCTTGATTGAAAGGTTGACTTAAACTGCAGACATCTCACCTTCTGTTCCAAGTCCTGGGACGGAAGAGGAAGGCAGCTCTGTCAGTCCCTCAAAAACCAGTGATAGGGAGGCTGATGTGTGGTTAGTGCCTAAGAGGTGACCAGAACAGGGACAAGAACATAAGCTAATGAGAGCTTGGTGTTTTGTCTCTTCTCCTGAGCCCTTACACATTAATTATCTGCTCTTCTCCACAGAAGGGCTGTGTAACCCTCCCATTTGTCCTTATTCCACTCTGGGGAATAACATTGCAGACATGATTCCTATTGGGAAAGATAATGCCCAAAACAAGATAGTAATGAACTAAGTTTCCAGGGATGGAGTACTCTGATCTGGATCCAATCTGCCTTTGTAGCCCTCACAATAACAACTTTCCATGCAGCCTGCATTCCAGTAAACTAGGCCAATGAAAATTATTGGTGTATTTTGTTAGTATAATTTTTTTTAAATTCGCTTTTATATAGCACTGAAATCTGCAAAGTCTCTGTATTACTTGATCATTTAGGAAGTGCTATTCCTATTTTGCAGATGAGAAAACTTAGGTTACATGATTTGGCTAGTAGCACTCAGCTATTAGTATCTGAAACATGATTTGAAATCAGATCTTCCTACCTCCAAGACAGACACTCTTTACCTAGCTCCCTAGTGAACCTGTATAATATTGACAAATAAGTAGTAATCCCATTTCACAGTTGAAAAATCTGCAACAAAGAGAAATTATGAATTTCCCATGATGCCACAATTGGTAAATAGACTCAAAGTTCAAGTCTTCCACAGCTTTCTATTTCTATGATCCCTAAACACAGTCTATACATTCCTCATTATGCCTTTGTAATGCTCTTCTCTTTGCATAAAATGTTCTTGGTAAATGTTGAATCTCCACATATTGAAATCCTATCCATTCTTTCAGAAACTGCTAAAATGAATTGTCCTCCAAGATTTCAGTAATCCCCTGGCCTCCCTTTTCCAGCATTTTCTTTGCATCTTATCTACTATCTCTCAACATTTTTTATAGTAAATGTTATGGATTCACTTTTTTTTTATCTTGTTCATGAGATGATGGAAAGAGTATTAGGTTTGGAGTCAGCAGACCCAAGTTTGCTTCCAGAGGGAGGGTTCAGCTATTTTAGGACAAGACTGATCTAGGGCTACTGTGGGTAGCAAAAGCCAGCAAAATAAGATTAAGGGTTTTTCTCTTGTTGGGCTGTTGCTCCCTGATCTCAGAGGTTACAAAATGTTTTCTGTCCTGTCATACCCATGGCTGGCAGTTCACAAATCTTCAAATCATCCCAGAAACTCCCTTTGGCCAAAATACAAAGGGGGGGGGACTATGAAGCTAAGGTAATATTAGGAGGTTATATTGTGTCCCCATAAAAAAAATGGGAGCAAGACTGAAAGGAGGGTCTAGCCAACCCTAGTTCCTTTTTCAGTGAACAGCAACACTGCTGGTCTCCTTACAAATAGTAATAATGGTTGCAAGGTATTTTTACCTTATAAAACAGTGTTTTAAGGTTTACAAAGCACATTGAGTCAAGTCAATAAGCATTTATTAAGCACCTGCTATATGCCAGGTCCAGTGCCAAATGCTAGAGATGGAGAAAACTCCCACACCCCAATCCCACACCTCCAACAAAGCCAATCATTCCTTTCCAGGAGCTCCCAATCTAGTTGTAAAGAAAACTAATACAATTAGGCACAAACAGGATAAATTGAAGATAATCTCAGAAGAAGGGCACTAAGATTAAAGAGGACTGGAGAAGCCATGCAAAAGAAGGAACTTTAGTTGAGTCTTGAAGGAAGCCAGGAGGTGAAGATAAGGAGGGAGAGAGTTCTAGATAAAAGGGTATTTGGATTCTTATAAGGAATGGATATAATTTGGATTCTTATAGGAATGGATATAATTATCTAATTTAGCATGGTACTTAACAGTTCTCTAGTTCAGTAATGTGTTCACTAGAATTCCATGAGATTCACACCTTTAAGAGAGCATACTTTTAAGGAGCTCGAACAAGTCCAGGGAGTACCCACAAGCCCATTCTCTGGGAGGATATAAAAAGCCAGGATTCAGTCAAGGACAGGACTTCCCAGGAGAACTTAAGGGGACTTCGGGAGATTCAGGGCCAGAGATTCAGAACTAGGATTGACTTCTGGGAGATTTCACAAGACAGAAACCCACAATCCCACACTCTTGAAAGCAGAGTCTGATTCATTCCCACATCTACCTTCATACTGGTGGGAGATATTGGGAGGATGAGAGGCTGAAGCTGGCTGGAGACATTTCTGACAAGAGCTCATCGGGGAACCAAGGAGAGAGAGAGGCCTCTACTAAAGCCAACCGAGTGGGGAGACACTTGAAGCAGGGAGACCAACCAGTAGGCTATTGACAGCAGTCCGGGCATGAAATGATAGGAGCTGGTACCTTCATGTGGTCACATAGCATCAATACCAGAGGGCATCAGGTGATTCCAACTAACTAAAGAAATAAGGCTTCCTCCAGCCTTTCATTTCCTTTCATGTAGATCTATGCTCTGGAGAACATAAATGTTCCTGTACTTCTTTTCAGTAGAATCTCAAAGGCCTGACCTCAACTGGATCCTAGTTCATCATTCTCTACTTGTTGCTTTTCTTCAGATTTCTGATATTATACTTTCTGGGATAAAAAACTGGACAAACCCTGCACTATCATCCAGTGTATTCTCTGCCAGCCAATTCAAAGCTTTCCTGCCCCCAAGGAATGACATGGAGCTGGGTGAGATCTGGTGGATCATTCCAGACACAGTGCTCACTACAGGTGTATACCTTTCTGACAACCGCTTCTATCCACCACCTCCCAAAGGCAAGGAGGTAAGGAAGGAACCTTGGGCCTTGTATTGGAACCAAGTTCTATAGCCATTATTTTACTTTCTCTATAGCTGGGAAATAAAATTTGGAGAAGATGGGCTGGATTGGATTGTGTGAGATCTGGAGGAATAATTTAATGGATAAGGGCTAAAATAATTCAATTCAGTCTATCTTCCAAGCTAATTTTCCTATTATAGGCTTATCCCAATCCATTTTAAACCTCTATTCCCCCAAACATAAAGTGTTCCAGAGCCACTATGTAGCATTTTGCCTTAAACTTGATCTAATGATTCAGACCTAATTTCTCCCCAGCCTTGATCAAATTGGAATCCTTGTCAACTTAGATGCTCATTCTGTTGCTCAGGCCTGACATTACCTATTTACTGTTTCCTCCCCATTCTTCCCTCTTCCCCCTTGCTGTTTCAGGCTCAAACTCCAGGAATCCCCTTCCCTTAGTATCAAAATAACAGTTTCCCTACTTCCACACTACCCAGGTCTTCTGAGCTTGGTTCTTCAACAGTTCTCAAGAATTTGGTGCCTTGGGCCTCAGATGGTTTCCAGAGCTCAAAGATCAAGGGAAGAAAGAAATATCAAAAGTCTTTTTCAGAATAATTTCTCTTCAATCTATTGAAAAATGGGAAGGGGGAACAAATTCCTCCTCATCTAGTGCAAATGTATCATTGTGGTCATTTCCTCTTGTCAAACCCAGGAGGAGAAAGGGTCCAGATGAACTAGGCTTCTCTCTCCCATAGGTCATCATCCACAAATTGTTGAGCATGTTCCATCCAAGGCCCTTTGTGAAGACCCGCTTTGGACCCCAAGGCACAGTGGCCTGCCTTACAGCCATAAGTAACTCCTACTACACTATTGCTTTTAGGTGAGTACTTCCAACCTTTGGCTTTCTTGTGCAAGTAAGAAGAAAAGAGGCAAAACTATAGCCTTGTACAACAGGGAATCAGAATGGTTGTAGAATACAAAGCAGTTGTCTGCTCCAGTTATCATAGATTGATTATCTCTTTTGGAGATCAGCCCAACTACTTCAGTTCAACAAGCACTAAATGCCTACTATGTTCTAGGTACTGTGTTAAGTGTTAACAATAGAAACACAAAAAATGAAACAATCCTTAATCTCAATGATTTTAAAGTCTATAAGGGTCAAGGTAAACAGAAAAAAAAACATGTTAAATAAGTCAATGGATCTACATTTTGTAAAAGGTAGCATTTGAACTATTCCTGAAAGAAAAATAAATTCATGGACATTCTTTATATGACCAAAACTTGTCCCAGTATCCCATTTCTGTCAGAAAACCACCCTATATAACAAATATTTCTAAAGAAGAGAAAAAATTGGCAAAACTGATCAGTACATATAAAAAGTCTAAAAATATGTTCAACATCAAAGTGTTGAAGAATTGACCATGCATATGTTTTGTAAATAAAAAAAAAAAATGTTTCTTTTTAAAAGTCAGGAGTTAGTATGTAGAGGGCTTTAAATGCCAAATAGAAAAGAGATTGTTTTATCCTGAAAAAAAAGCTACTGAAAAAGCTTCTTGATCATGACAGTGATATGGTCAGATCTGTGTCTTACAAGTATCAATCCAGTATAAAGTATGGACTAATAAGTCTGGAGGCAGGGAGATCGATAAGGTCATTATAGTGGTGCAGAAAAGAGGTGATAAAGGCTTCAACTGAGGTAATTGCCATGTGAGTGGAGGAATGCATATAGTTATCAGTGATGATAAAATTGACAATTGACTGGATCAGGGAAGGTGCTGAGGAGAGAGAAGTGAAGTCAAGAATGACTTGTACATGATTCAGACTTAGCAGACTGCAAGGATGGTAATTTCCTTAAAAGAGTAGGAAAGTTTGGAGAACTGGGTTTAAGAGAAAAAATAATACTGAGAGCTTTGGACATGTTAAGTCTATGGGACATATGTTCGTGGAGCCCTCAGATGGGAATGTCTAGCAAGAAGATGGTGATAACAAACTGGAACTCATTTGAAAAATTCAAGAGTCATTTGTACAGAGATGATCATTGAGAGTAGATTAAATAATAAAAGGAGTAAACAAAGAAAAAAAGGATCCAGAAAAGAAGCCTGTGATGCACTCAATACCTCAAAGGTAGGAGGTGTTCATGCACAGTAATCTTTTTTTTCTTTAATTTTATTTATAAAATTTTTTTGACATTATATATGCATGAGTAATTTTTTTATAACATTATCCCTTGTATTCATTTTTCCAAATTATCCCCTCCCTCCCTCTACTCCCTCCCCTTGATGACAGGCAATCCCATATATTTTACATGTGTTACAATATAACCTAGATACAATATATGTGCATGCCCAGTAATCTTAACAAGAAAACTGAGGAAGAGCAGGAAGTCAGACCAACATAAGATGTCACAACAACCTAGGAAGGAAGAGTATCCAGGAGGAAGGAATGAGCAACAGATGGTTCAGAGAGGTCAGGATGAATGAGAAGTCACTAGCTTTACCAGTAAACAGATCATTGATGACCTTGGAGAAAGTCAAGTCAGTAGAATCTTCTTCCTTTTGCTGCTCATATGGGCTCAGAGAGGCAGAAGGTTGCACAGGAAAGCCAAGAACCATTTATTTTGCCCCTTGTCATTGGCTATTTGAAAGACTAAGTGGAAGTGATTGGCCTAAGAAAGTGTGGGATTATCTGGTACAACACCCACTGACCTGGCCTCTGGTGCCTGAAGACCAAGATTGGATCATCATTCAGCTGCTTCATAGACTGAATAGTGTTAAGTACTCAATATATTCTTCCTACCAGCAGGTGGAGATGACTCCCTGCGTTTTCACTCTGTGTATGTGTGTGTGTGTGTGTGTGTGTGTGTGTGTGTGTGTGTGTGTGTGTGTGTGTGTGTGTCCCTTTTCATCTCTCCCTCCTTCCCTCCCTCTCTCTCTCTTTGTTCCCAAAAGCCCCCTCCTCCTCATGTTATTTCCCATTTCCAGTGGCCTTCCTCCTTGTTTCATTGGGTACTCCCTCCTTTTATATTCTCTTCTTCCCAGCTCTTCAGGTTCTCTAAGCTCCTTTCTTCTACTGATTTATCAAAATCTTCTGAATTCTGTGAAGCCCAATGGTCACAGTATCAAAGATTTCAAGTTGGACAGGTCCTTAGAAATTGTGGAGTTGAAGTTCTATCCATTTATTTTATAAATTAAAAAACTGAGGCTTAGAGAATTCTTGCATTGTATCCTCACACCTGGAGGGAAACATTTCTTGCTCCCTTCTCTTTCTCTTCTGCCCACAGGATTCATGCAGAATTCCAACTCAACCAACCACTCCACTACCCTTTCTGGTTCTGTCCAAGCCAGTTCACGGGACACATCATCCTCTCCAAAGATAGCAGCCATGTCCAGGATTTCAAGCTCTTTGTACCCAATGAAAGGTAGGATTCTGTGGTAGAGAGGGCCCCATCAGACACATGTCCCTTTAGTGGAGTTTGGGGTTCTGGCTTATGTCTTAGAAGACAATTATTGTCAACATCCTCTTTCAGTTCTCCTTTTTCCTGTCCTCAAAGCCAATAAAGAGGAAAGCCAATATATTAAGAGGGAATTGGTGTTTACAATGCCAGATAAATAACTTGTATTATATTGGGATCCCAGGATAAAAAAGCAGAGAGCTGTTTGACAGCACCAGCCTATCCTTACATCTAGGTTGGAAGGCTTAATGCTCCTCACATTCTGTATTCAAAAATTGGTTGAGAACAGGACAGATGACTTCTAGTATTCTAGCTCTACCCCCAAATCTATAAGATCTGAAGGGTTTCCACACTCAGAACTTGACTTCAGAAAACCTAGATTGGGGAGTAGATAGCAAGTAAATCTTTCATAACCACATTTTAACCCAAAGTCCAATGTACCCACTTTTTACTCACTGTTCATCCTCAGGATAACAAAGGAACATAGTTTAGTCCCTGGTTTTGTTCTAAGCTGGCCTTTCAATCTCCCTCTTCCTTCTTATTGAAGAAGTATTAGTTTCTTTAAACATGCTCATGCTTTCCCTCTACTCTAATAATCCTTTCCTATCCTTTTTAATGTCTCCATTCTTAGTGCTTTAACAAACTTCATCACCATTTCTCCAACTAACAGTATTTCCCTAGCTGTCATCTTCAACTCTTTCCCCATTCAGATTTGTGGGAAATGAGGAAAAGTGGGAAAAAGAGCCTCCCCCATTATTGTTTGGGAAATGTCATCCCTTCTCCCCATTACACCTACCAAAGCTGCCTACCCTGCCTCCCTTCTTCCCTCAACTATTTTTATCCCAAATGAAAATATTCCCAATATAACTCTGATTCCATTGTGTGAGTGAATCGGACTTATCAGTGCTCTATACCCAACATGCAATCCTTTCCCAGCATTCCACTTCTCTCATCAGGTCTCTGAACGTGGGTTTGCAGTGGTTGCATGGGCCCCTTCTGAATCCACATGTGGATCTTGGTTATCTCCCACAGGTATGTCTGACTTTGTCCTTAAGAAGAATATAAATGAAGTATCATGTTACTAGGTAAGAGAGTAGTTCCAGATGTACAAAACTCCTAAGACATTTATCATAGGATAAAGGATGCTATTTATTACATGAAATAGCGCGTGAACTAAATCAAATATGATTAAGCAATGTGCTTCAGGTGTCATGAACTTTAAAAGTCAGAGGGGAGATGAGGAAAGACGAAAGGGCAGGATTTAGGGAATAAGGAGGGAATTAGGTGTTGTGGGAGGGGTAGCTAAGTGCCTAATGGAGAACAAACCTGGCACACTAAGAGACAGAAAGAAATAGAATATTCTTTAAATATGCAAATGAGATAGTCTATGGGAATAGGACAGGTGATTTAAAAAGTTCTGACAGGCTAAATGGGCTGATTAAATTTTCTCTTCCACATCACTTATATCTATCACTTGAACCGGATTAAACTCGAGTTTTCTCACTAATCTCCTATCATTATATTCCCATCCTAACCCTTAGGTGTGTTTCCCTAGTTATGCTATTCCATGTCTAGTATGATTAGGACTGGAGGGTGAGGCTAGAGATGACAAAGCATAGGGCTCCATAGCCTTAACCTGTAGAAGTATAGTTGAACATTTACTGGGAATAATTGTAAATAAGAATGGTAATATGTAATATTATTCTCTAAAGTATAATGCTTTTTGGGAGCAGATTTCTTGGGGGGCTTCTGGAGGCAGCCTTAGTTCCAGTTCAGAGTAATCACCCCAAATACAGCCAGGGATTAAAGTCCAAATCCTTTATTGTCTCCTTCAAAGTCTTATCTCTTTCACTTAGGGCTCGGCTGAGGTTCCCAGAGCTTCTAGTGGGCTTGTCCTTTGTGGCCCTGACAGCTCCTCCTTATATGCCCCACACATCAGTCATATCACTAGGAAACCATTATTTGTTGTAGGGTTAAATCGGTGCTAAACTAGATTTAACCACTGTCTCCTCAATTCCACTTACTTAACACCTTATAAAAATCCTAACAGTAATAGGCCCATTTTTATAACTCTGAACCCACTAAAACACTATGAGGTAAATAACTCAACTGTTGCTATCTCCATGTAGAGAAGAGGAAACAGACTGATGGGCTAAGTGACTTTACCGTAGTCACACAGAGAAGTGGAATGGGAGTCAGGAGTTCAGCCCAGGTGCTCTGACTAGGACTCTTCATCTATCATTCTTCATGTTAAGAAAGCTGGTCCAGGCAAATCCTAGCTGTGGTGATGTCAGTTCAACTACTCTCTGGGAACTGCCCAGTCCCAGGATCTGACCTGGAAGTCTTACTGTATTAGCACTATGGGAATTAAGGCCCAAAGAGAGGCCAGATTTGTCAGAGATGAACTTTTGGGCAGCAGAGGTAGAATGCAAACCTGTCCTTGGATAGTGTTCTTTCCACTCCAGACCAGGATGCCTCCCCAAATCTCTCTACCAGGCACTCTAGGATTTTCCCCAGTCAGAGATTGTTGGCTAATTGGCAGAACATGGTCTGCCATGGGTCATGGGTAAAAAGTCCAAAGAAGTCTGAGGCTCAAGTCCTGGCTTTGTTATTTGCAAATTATCCTGGGTAAGTGTCTGAACCTTGCTGTGGAGCCTGTTTCCATAGGTAAAATAGAGATATTTTTGTAGCATCTGCTTCCCAGATGTTTTGTGAGCATGAAATGAGGCAATATGTGCGAAATGCTTTCTTCTTATCAGATGTATGAAGATCAGCAACTCTTATCCCATTTCTTCAGGGAGAGACTCAATCCTTGATGCTTTGGACATGATTACATCTCATTAAATTGAGCCAGTGAAAGATTCAGATCTCTTGAAGGCTTATTATATTAATCTTAAATATCCAGCCTAAAGAACATTAGTGGTTGTTGTTAATAATAATAGTAACAGCTAAGATTTATTTAACACTTTTACAATTTTCAAGGTGCTTTTCATATGTTGATTCTATTTAAACCTCAGTAACACTAGGATATAATGCCATTTTTACCCTCAACAGTTGCAGAAATTGAGGTAAAGCTGAGAAAGGCAGAATGTCTTATCCAAGCTCATTTAGCTAGCCCATGTCTAAGGCATACTTAGGTCTTCCTGACTCCAAGTCCAGGCCCTTATTTGCTATACTACCTGCCTGCCTTATATGTGCTGGGAATTTGGGATACAAAGATACATTCTACCAAGGCAATATAATGTATAAACAAGTGAATCATGGGATTTGTGGGAAGTCAATAGAAACAACATGCAGCATGCAATTATTTGGGCTCCACTCTCATCTCATGATCAAGACTTCAAATGATGAAAAGAAAAAAAAAAAAAAGCTCTATGTTTGGATATCACTCTTATTTTAACTTGCCTATGTACTAACTGCCACAGCACAGACTTTGACCTTTTTGCGCTTTCTTCCTTTTCCCATGGAAGGCTTGGACCAAAAGAAGTCAGAAGTCCTAAGTTTAAATTACCTGTTTGCTATGTGGATTTAGGCAAATGACAATCTAAACTTTTTTTTTCCTCATCTATAAAATGGGGGAAATATTAAGTCCAACCTACCAAGTTTTTGTGAGACAAATGAGATCATGCAAAATATTTTGTAAACTTTACTGCAATACATAAAATGCCTATGTTATCTACTTTGAAGTGCCCTTTTGGTCATGGCATAGAAGAAACCAGTGCTTTCTAGAGCTGCCAGTTGAGTACTCATTGCCAGCTTAGAGAGGGTAACCACAATAATGAAATCAAAATCTTTTATTAAAGTATTAAAAACTTTTTTGATTCATTTTTATTTTCAGTCCAAATTCTCTTCTCTTTTTTCACCCATTGAAAAGTCAAGAAAAACAAAACACATTAAATATGTAGTTGGAGCAGCTAGATAGCGCAGTGGATGGAGCACCAGCCCTGAAGTCAGGAAGATCTGAGTTAAAATCTGGTCTCAGACACTTAACACTTCCTAGCAGTGTGACCCTGGGCAAGTCACTTCCCAATTTCCTCAGCAAAAAAAAAAATAATAATAATTAAAAAATAATAATATATATATGTAATCATGCAAAAAAAATTTCCTTATTAGCTATGTTCCTAAAAATAATGTAAATGAGAAGAAAATATGTTGAGATCTTTCATTACTATAGTTTTAATTTCTATTTCATCTTCCTGTAACTCATGTATGATTCCTTTAAGAATTTAGATCCTATGCTATTGGCTGTATATATGTTCAATATTGATATATGTTATTTATTGTACCTTTTAGCAAAATGGAGCTTCCCTATTTGTCTTTGATTAGGTCTATTTTTGCTGTTTCTTTATCTGAGATCATGATTACTAACCCTGCTTTTTTTACTTCAGCTGAATAATAGTAGATTCTCCTCCAGCCCTTTATTTTAATTCTGTGTGTATTTTTCTGTTTCAATATTTCTTGTAAACAACTTTGTCATATTCTGGTTTTTTAATCCATTTTGCTATCTTCTTCCATTAGCCACCCCCTTCATATTCATATTTATACTGCTATGTGCCTGTCTACATTTTATTCTCTGTCCTTATCCTTCTCTTTTTAACTGTCTTTTAAGAGTCTCTCTTGTTCCTAAGTACTGCCTCCCTTAATCTTTTCTCCCTCTTATTCCCCCTCTTTTTTAACCCCCTTTTCTTCCTACTTTGCTGAAGGAAACCCAATGAGTATTTCTATTCTTGCAAGGTCAGATGAGAGGTTCAAGTGTTGCGTATTCCATCACCCCACACTCACTGGTTGGATAATCATTTCTGTAAACTCTTATATGTCCCACTTTTGGGAAATAATCTTAGCCATTATTTTTCTCTTTTCCCCTTTTTTCAGTGTATTCTTCTATATCATCCTTCCATTCTTCTTTTGAGATCACCCAAATATAATAAAGTTATAACCAGGTCTTCTAACTAGCTTCTGTTTAAGACTAAACTATTTTGGGGGGGCTGGAGTATTACCATTGTGTTGTCCTACTCAGTAACTTTTTCTTCATACAGCTCCATTCCCAGAGACATGACACAAAATTTTCTTCCCTCACAAACTCCCATAATAAGGGATTTAGTTTTTAATTAAAATTTCCCCATTCTCTAATATATTAACTGAAATCCTAGGGGATAAATCATCTGTAGTCATTTCACTACTATTGTGAAGAGAGGATTTATATCCTAATTTAATCTTCTGAGACTAAAAGCAAATGGATCCACCCTTAATATTCCCATATAAGCCAAAAGTTGGCAAAAATATATACCTCAAATGCCCCTTCCTAAGATGTGGTTTCCCTCCTTCAGTAACTTCCTTTGTACCTCTATAGCCGTCAGAGTCTCTACTTTTAAAAATTAGGGCTTCAGTGAGAATGGAGCTTCAAAGGAGGTAAAAAGCAGAAACCTGAAATATTTCCTACCCCTCATCATTGCTGCTGCAATGAAGGTTATACTCTTTATTTTTTTTCTGCAGGAAAATATCACTCTAAGCCCACCATCTTCTGGTAGAAATTTTCTTAAACTGTGGGTTGCAGTCCCATGTGGAGTAATGTAATTAGAATAAAGGAGGCAAAAAATATGATTTATTATCAGTAAATATGTGATTTATATAATTATTTTATATGCCTATAAACACAAGATTCAGTAAAAATTTCTCAGGCAAAAAGGGATCAAGAGTGGGAAAGTTTTAAGTTCTGCTCTACTACAGCAAATAAGTTTGCACTAAACCATCCATATCCCTTCTTCCTTAAAATAAGAAATCACATATTTGCAAACTGACAGACATGCGTTGCTATTTTATAACTTTAGAACTGGGTTTTTCCCTACATAAAAACTTATTCTCTGGACCAAAAGTGCAAATTTTGGAAAGCTGTATCTCCCATGTCCCTTCTCGTGTCCTTAGAAATTGATCCATAATCCAAAGAATTTCTTGAGATGGCTAAGCTCTCCCTGTCCTTTCTTTCCCAGATGGAGCTAGAGGCCTCTGGCCCTTCAATGCCATCTATCATCCAGGATGAGAAGAGTAATGAAACTGACAGCTGTCTGCCCTCAGAGGCAGCTAGTCAGCTTAAAATGGAGGATATTCTGTGGCAGCAGGAGCTGAGCAGGGAAGAAGCTGCCCAGCAGCTAGAAAGGGCTATGTATGACTTCAAGAAGGTAAGGACTTAAAGAGAGGAAAGGGCTATAGCTGTTAAAGCAGACCTTTCCAGCTTTTAGTGCTCCTAGCTAAAGGGACAGATCTTGAGAAAAGGGGAACATTGTTATAGGAAGAGATTGAGTGTGAGGAGTTGAGGTTCTTATGGTTCAATTCAACCTACTTTCTGAGTACCTACTATATGGAAGGCTTTGGGCTAGGTACTGGAGATCCAAAGACAAAAACGACCGCAGTCCTTGCTGACATTGCATTGGAAGATATAAATTATTCACAGATAAGTAAATGAACATTGACCACTGAAGGGTCTGTGGAAGCTGCCACAGAGATGATACTTGAGGTGAGCAGCAAAGATTCCTGGAGATAGATATGATGGAACAATGCCTTTGGACTTGAAGGAAAGTTGATCCAACTAGACAGAGGCAGAAGATAGGATACTGAGTTCAAGCAATAGCAATGTGATTGACAGATACCAGTTTGTCTGAAATAAAAGGCATATAAAGAGATGATAGAAATTAAAGAGAGAAGGAGAGATCTGAATCAGATTGTGGAAGGCCTTAAGAGACTGAGAAGTTCATATTGTTTCTTCCACCATACAGTCTGACCCTGGCAGGAGTTCCTAATGATATATTTCCCTTTCAGAGCTCTGTGGCAGCTTCACCAAGGAAGGGAACTAGAGACATAACATAGTTAACAGAGTTCTTGTGATGGAAGGGTGGATTTTGCCTCACTCTACCCATCCTGCTCCCAACCTGGGTTAGGGTCAAGTGCCGCCACTCCCCATCCCTGCTTCCAAGGAGACCTCAGCCTTTCCCTCTGTGCTGGCTTTTTCCTCAGGTCCAGTACTTACCTTTCACCAAAGCTTTTGACAGAGCTAGAGCTGAAAAGAAGCTGGTGCATTCAATCATTTTGTGGGGAGCCCTAGATGACCAGTCTTGCTGAGGTGAGGAATCTTGGCCAATTCTGGTAGAGTTAAGGGTGAAAGATGGTGGTCTCATACCACATGCCCTGGATGGAGGTATGGGGAATTCAGTGGGCAAGTAAGGGGTTTCTATGCTAGGTTCCAAAAGGGAAATAGATACCACAACTGCCCCCCAATATTACAGACTACTATTATTTCAAGCCATTTTCCATAAATAATTTTCTCCGAATAGGTTCAGGGCACACTCTTAGGAGTATTGTCCTGAAAAATTCATCAATCCTCACCCTCCTTAATGAGAAATTCATCAGCACTTGGTCTCTTTTTGAGGACTTAGAAAAGATACTGGTAAATAGAAGGGAGCTGGGCTTCTGGGAGAATTTTCTGACAGTGCCTGAAGTCCAAGAAATGGAATAACAAGGCCCCTCTCCAACTCTAACTTCCTCTCAGAATGAAGAGAACAAATTCTATAAGAAGCTGGCTCAACTGCAATTGGAGAAATACAAGTTCCCTGTAGAATCACTGGTCTGCCTACCCAATGGAACAGTGGTTTGTGTCTCATCCCAACCCACCTTCCCCTAATCTCTGCTGACTCAGCAGGAACTATGCTACTACCCCCACTCCCCAAAGGAGAATTTGTTCTATTACCTATTATGTAGAAAAGAATGCTGGTCTTATACAAGCAATGAGACTTTGATCTAGGCCTTCAAAGGATGGTAGCTTTTCATAGATAAAACTGAGATATAATGATCCGTACAAATGTAGCAGGAGCCAAAGTAGGAATGAATATGATCTCTGCATGGAGCTATGAAGACTGGACCTGGTATGGAAGGATTGTTAAGAGTAGGAGAAATTGTAGACAAGTTGGGTGGGATCATAGTAATGAGTACATTTTATAGTTCTTTAAGGTTTGCAAAATGCTTTAGAGAAAAGATGTGAAATTAAGTGAATTATCCACAGTAACAAAGCTATTTATGATGTGGATTAGAGAGGAAACTGAAAACCAAGTCTTGAGTGAATTCAGTGTTTCTCATTCTTACTACATTAACAAAAGAAGGCCAGATAAATTGGTTTGCCATTGAGCAAGGGAAACCTGTAAGAGATGTTTTAGGGAATTACTCTGGCAACAAATACAGTATTATTAAATGAGGAAAAACTAGAAGAAAGGGATTCTTTTCCCTGAGCTCTGGCCAATCTCCTAATTCCTTCCTGAGACTTGGGAAGTATACCCTATGATGCTGGAAGAGTCACTATGCCTAACTCTTTTCCTCTTCCCTCCCTTTTTACCCTTCCCTCTTCTCTTCTTTTCTCTTCTCTTCTTTCTTCTCTTCTCTCTCTTCCCCCTCTTTCTTTCCCTTCTTCCCTCTCTCCCTCCCCTCTCCCTTCCTTTGTCTCTCCTGTTTTCCCTTCTCTTTCTCCTTCCTATCTCTCTTTCACCCTCACCCCTCACCTTTTTCCTAGGTCAACAACATCCATGCTAATGATTTCTTGTTCAAGACTCCCCCAGGACACCAGGAAAATGAAAAAATCTTAGCCTCCTATTCTCCTATGTCCTTGAAATCTCCAGAGATCTATGAAGAATTCCTGAGAGAAGGACTCCGAAGAGCTCAGGTCTTTTTCCAGCCCTAAAGCCCCAGACTATGGGAATCAGAAACTCGATTCTCTAATCAAGCAAGCTTTCTCCAAGCATCAGATCTGGCATTTCCCTACCTCTACAACAAGGAATGTAGATGTAACTCTAAAGTCAAAGTGGTCTTTAGTACATTTCAAGATCACTAATTGTTATCTCTCTACTAAGAAGCAGCCAATATCACACCCCCTTTGAAAATCAAAATAGTGACCAAAGATTCCATGTTTCAGGATCTCTTCTGCAATTCCAGGACCCCGATGATAGTGCTTAAAAGTAGCAGAGTTTTTTCTGGCCATGTGACATAAGGTTGCTGTAACCTCCCTGAGAGTTTTAGAAGCCAGTGTTTTTATTTTGTTTGTTTTAAGGGAGCATAGAACCAAATTATCTTTTGCTTCTTGGTAATAACCTCATTCTCCAGCCTCCTTCTGGGCCACCTCTAGTGCATCCACAAAGAAGTGATCAAAACAGTACATATCTGCAGCCTTATTATGTATATGTGAAATTAATTGAATTAAATATTCCACACAGTTTGAAGATATTTTTGATAGCTCCACTGAGTAGGAGAAAGAGATTCTATTTCCTTCCAGTGACTGTGCTTTATGATGGCTGGATCTTAAATCCCAGATGGATCAAGCTTAATGTCTTCACAGTCTCAACTGGGGGGAAAAGTTCCCTCTTCTCTTGGTCAGGACTCTAAAGAATTCTTTTTTGTGGGAACAGATGTTAAGGAGTAAATTCCCTGCTGCCATTTCTCTATGCTTATTTTGACAAATTAAGAGACAGTCTTATACCTTTCCTCCAAGTATCAGATGGCAGTCCTAGTAAGTAGTCTAGTGGCTTTTCTCTGGCTGGCAACTTCCTATTTTTTGTAAGATCTGGTTAGAGACTTATACATCAATAGAAACCTTGCAATTTTCATGGCCAAAAATATCTGTTGAATATTCACCTCCCTCTTAGAATTTTATTTCATTCACTTTGAATTCTTTCATGGCAAGAATTATGTGTTCCCATGTGTGGGACAAAGACCACCAGTTCAAATAAATCAAGATTTCTTAAGGTAAAAGCAGAAAGGAATTTTATTACAATGTGGTGAGAAAGAAGAGTATCTCCCTCCCAACAAGCAATCAGACAAGGAGAGAAAAGGTATAGTAAGCAAAGAATGATTATATATGGGTCTAGGATAATGCTCCCTATAGGCTGGATTTTTGCCCTGATTAATCAAGACAAATGACCTCAGATTCTAAGTTATATATGAGGAAAAACTTCTGACCCAACATCATCTTTAGAGTTACTAAATTAACCTTATATGGGTGTTTCAATGCCAAGATGAGGCTAAAGTCTGATAAAGAAAAGGGCCACATGATCTTATTCTTTGAAAACCACACAATTTCTGGAGAAAAAAGTTGGGCTGGGGCACAGCTGACCTTCACTCAATTTTTAGAACACAGTCTCCATCTTATGAGACAGATTTCACAGTTCAATCCCCGCCCCCCCTCCCCCAATCAGTTGAAAGCTTCTTAATTTCCTGATCAACTTCACTTCAGGGTCTGACCTATCCTCCCAGGGTATGGTTTCCATCCTTGTCTCAAGACCAACAGTGCTAATCCCATGATTATAGCTACTTAATCATTTTGGACAGTTTTCTGAACCATATTGGTAATTAGTGGCAGCATACCGGGGGACATAACTCCATTGAGGGCTATTGGGAGAAACAATAAAGCACGTCTCAAACAGGCTTCTCCAAACTAAAACTACGAATGGGGTATTAAAAGGTGAGGTCCAAGTTTGAATCAGAACATGTGCTAATTTTCTGATGTCTTTATATCGTACCAAGGCAAAAGTATTTTCTCCTAAAAACAGTCTTCTCTCATGGGAATATTAGCTATCATCCAGATAGTTTCCTCTCTTCCTTGCCTTTCATTCTAATCATCTTGGATAATATAGATTGGGAATAGGAGGACTCCACTAAATGCTCTGAGGATACCCTTCCACAGACATCTCCTTATTGACTGGGGTTTTATAATCCTAGCTTTCTTGGGATCAGGTAGCAGGGCTACCTATCATCCCAACCAGTTATATCCGCAGTAATTAAGAGTAGATAACCTTTCACAAATTAAAATGCCCATCACAAAAGCAACAAAAATGCTAAACAGATATAGGCATCTAGCAACATAACTAGGCTAAATATTTAGGATATAATGACCACATTTTCAGATGGGAAACTGCAAGATCTTACATCTACTGAACACTTGTCCTGATTATAGAAATTTTCTACAAGAGGAAAAAGCAGGGACATGATTATAATCGCATCTTTGGCTAATTGTATGCAATAACAATTCTACTTTATAGCCAGACTCTGGAATGATCATGTGGGTTTTTATTCAAAGGAACACTACTGGGAAACTTAAATCGGAAGTATCCCACTTTAAGTGGAAGCCACAATTATCTTCCCAACTCTTGCCCAGATACTAACCTCCACCTGTAACAATTCAAGATCACATTCTTCTGAGTAGTTTGTGGCATATTCCTTTCAGATGGTGGATCACTGGCTTGATGATCCATTAGACAATATCTTGAATTTAAAATTCCAAATATCAGCTATAGTCCCAAGAGATTTTATTTCAAATCTCATTAATCACAGATTTAGGTGAATTTAGCTCTCAGGGATCACATATTCTAAATAGGTATTGACTATATGACCTTACATTGATAATAGATTCATCCTAGAAAATTCACAGCTTATTCATATCTAGGTAGATGGTTTTAAGCATTACACAAATCATTTTGCTTTTAAATGATCAATATATAGAAAAATGATAATTTGCATATTGTCAAAGTTTATACATTTTCAAAGGGACAGTCAAAAACTCTTATTCCCAAGAGTTCTTTTAAATGGGTAAAAGTTTAAGATGACTCAGTACAACAATTAAAGCAAACAGAATATAGAATATCCTAATTTCACATTAAAAACAATATCTAAAAAATGTTCAACTTCCAATTGAGTCCCTATAAACTTTTTTGGAAATACAAATGACAGATACTACACCAATATTGTTAAAAAAAATTCCACGAAGCACAAATATTCACACCTCTTACCAAAATATTCTTAATTGCAAAGTCAATTTTAAAAGTTATAAATTGTCCTTAACAGTCCATTCTTGAGGTTCCTCTACATCTTGTAAGCCTAGTGCTCAAAGTCTCCAGACTATAGTCTTAGCCATCTGTAATATCTGGTAAGGTCCTTCCAAGACAGTGCTCACTCTCTTGCAAACTGCAAACTTCAAAGGTCAGCAATCCTTGTTTCCTAACAGCTAAAAAGGCATGAGGACACTGCCAGTATATAAAAACTTAAAACTTTGTTTCAAAAGATGGTCTTTCCCTTTCTCCTCCCAAATCAATCTCATGTGGGGAAACTCTCAGATCACTTTTGGGAACAGTTCTAATTCTTTAACAAAGTCATAGGCAAACATTTGGACCAAGGCAATTTAGTGTCTATATCGATTTAGTAATAAGATTCTTAAGAATCTGATTCTTTCCACTTTTCCAGATAAGGATGGATATCCAGGTGTATGGAATTGCCCCTCAATTTGCAATCTCTTCCCATTTTTTATAAAACTTTCAAAGGAAAATATGTTCCATTTATCTGAATCTGTTTTTTTCTTTTTTCCTGAGGCTGGGGTTAAGTGACTTGCCCAGGGTCACACAGCTAGGAAGTGTCATTAAATGTCTGAGACTAGATTTGAACTCTGGTCCTCCTGAATTCAGGGTTGGTACTCTATCCACTGGGCCACCTCGCTGCCCCTGAATAATATCTTACCAATCCATATTTAGGTATAATTTGTTACTCCACTTATCCTTTTAAAACAGCAAAGCTCAAGGGAAAGTGCCCACCCACCCCCCTATATGTTTCCCCAATGGTGTCATTTCATTAAAACCTAGCTTAAATATTTTAAAGCCAGGCTACATTCTACAGAGGGACATCTCAATACCTTGTTTTTAGAAATGTTACACACCTTTCAGATAACAATTTGTTCTGCAGTTACACATATCCCCATACGGCAAATTTTCTTGCTTTTTTAAAGGGAGAAAGTAAGACAAACCTTAAGATTAATATTCTAAATAGCTTTGGATCAAATTTCACAAATTTTATACCATATATCCAGCTGGGCTGACAAAATGTTAAAGTACACTCATACAATGTTTACAAATTACTCAATATACAATTTCGAAAGCAACATAGTATTTTAGGATTAAATTAGGATTTACAAACATGTGGTCTCTTTAGGTAAGTTACCAGAGAATTCAAAATCTTTAACTTAAAATCAAAAATACAGATTTAAATTTCTAGTAAAATACTTCATTTCTAAAGTCTTACACAAGAATAAACAAGTTCACAATATTAGCATGCACAAGTTAATAGTAATTATCCCATTCGATTTCAGAATCAGAATTCCAATTTAAACGCAGCCCCAAAATTTAAAGTGGCAGAAAACTCAAGTCTGACCACAGAGTTTAAGAAATTAACAGACTCTTTAAGACCCTGGGGGAAGAGAGTGGGAGAAATTTGGACCCAGGTGTCTGCCTATGAGTCTGTGACCCAGTGACTGACTCACCGGTTATGCCAGAAATGCTGGGAGGAGGCCCATGTGACATTGGGGCACCAGTGTAAACCCAAAAAGAATTCAGGTCAGCCAAGAATACCTCCTTAGCTAAGAAAGGTTCCACAAACCTGAAAAGCTTAGAAAAACCCAGAAGAGGTTTTTTTTTGTTTTTGTTTTCCTTCAGTTTCCCTCAGAAGGCTTTAAAAGGACCTACTTAAAAATAATAGACCAACTCAAATTAGCTGATAGTACCATGCCAATCAACTTAAAACTTATTATCAAACATTCCAGAATCTACTAAAATGTTTTTAACAGTTCTGTAATTTAACTTAATTTCTGCAGACTCAAGTTAACTTGCTCTAGGTCCACAAAAAAAAAGTTATTTTTCATTTCATTTTTTTGGAAGTTTATATTCCAATAACATTCAGGGTACCAGAAAACCAAATCTGGGTTCTACAATCTACTAAATTTAGGTAGAATGGAACCAATCTGTGTCACAACCAAGTAAGTTTCCAATTTTAACACAGCAATTTAAAGTTAAATTTAAATTAAATTTAAAGTCAATCCAAAAGAATTACTATTAATTCCAGCAATTCCAACAATTTAGCTTAATCTTTTCCAAACCAGCAACACAGAGGCTGAATCCTTATCTCTCACAAGCCTGCTAATTGTTAACACAAAACAGAATGCAAAGCAGATATAAAAAAGACTGGGGTAACAATCATGATCTCAAAAGCAAAAACATCTAAAATAAGAATTATATTTTGCTAAGACACAGACTTTTAATAATTTAAATTTAAATTTAACAAATTACTGTTAATACTAAACATATATGCACTAAATGGCATAGTCTCTTGAGTTCTTAAAGGAAAGTTAAATGAAATGGAGAAGGAAATATAGGGGAAGAAAAGACCTCAATTTGCCCTTCTCAGACCTAGATAAATCTTATTTAAAAAGTTAAGGAAATGAATAATGTTGAGATTCAGAAGAGACCCCAAAAGGTTGGGGTCACAGGCTAGTGTCACCAGGTTTCTCAAAAGAATTTTCAGGCTTGAACCCATCTCCAAGTCAAGGGGCAACGTTTATTGTAATTGTAACACCAGTTGAAGCGAGCTAAGTTCCAAAACAATTTAACAAAGAACCAAGAGAAAGACGATAAAGTTATAGGACAAGAGAGAACAGAACATCATGTTAGTTATTTGCTAATTCTATGGCTTGCAGATAGGTTTGAGGGGTGGTCTATTTACTGTTGTCTCAGGAACTTGGTTATCACTGACCAGCAGATTATCTGACAGCTATCTTTGTAGCTGTATCCTAAGACCAGAACACTTTAGAATCATTGACATTGTTAGAACAATAGAAATCTAAGGTCAGGGAACTTAGGATCACTGCTATATTTCTCCTAAAAGCTGTACCCCATCAAAAATTTTAGAAAAGTTAGATATGATAGAAAAGACTGAATGGAGGAAATGCAGGAAAGTAATGAGAATAAAAAGTAAATATGCCTAATACTCAGCTGTGCATAACATCTACAAAACACACACAAAAAACCACCCTATATTAGAGTATGAATTCTTACAATTTCAGAAAAGCAAAAATATTAAATGGATTTTTCTCTTGACCATAATACAATTAAAATTATATGCAATAAAGAGCCTTTGAAGTGTAAATTAAAAATTAATTGGGGAGCGGAGCAGCTAGATGGCAAAGGGGATAAAGCACCAGCCCTAGCATCAAGAGCCCTGAATTTAAAAACAATCTTAGACACAACACTTACTAGCTGTGTGACTCTGGGGAAGTTAATTCCAATTGCCTCACAGAGGGAAAAATTAATTGAAAACTAAAAAATTTAATACAAAGAATGCTTCTGTCAAAGAACCTATCATAGAAACATAATTGCACTAAATGTCATGACAATCTAGACAACATATCAAAGTCTGTGGGATGCATCCAAATTAGTACTAATGGGAAAATTTATATTTTTAAATACATCAATAGAAGAAAGAGCAGATCAATGAATTGGACATGCAACTAAAAATTAGAAAAGTTGAACACTCAAAAACAAAATATAAAATCTGAAAATCAAAGGAGAAATTAACAGAATTGAAATTTTTAAAAATATTAAAAGCTGTTTGTTGGGAGGGCAATAAAAATATGCCATTAATCAAAAGATCAAATTGCCAGTATCAAAAATGAAAAAGATGAATTTACAATCAAAGACAATGAAATAAAAGCATTAGGAGCTATTTTGGAGCTCTTGGGTTCAAAGGGTACAAACATTTAGTGGGATTTTTTTTTGGAAGTTCCAAATAGTTCCAAATATGAACTAATCCAGAATTGCTGGTTTAGTTTATAGCAAACTCACAATGGATCCAATACACTTGGAAAAGAAAAATGCTTTTTGTTTTCTTGAATTATTATTCTACCTAATTGGTAATAGGAATCATAAATTGAGGTGTTTTTGGAAAAATAATGTCAACCTGTAAACCCTCAGCCCTTTTGAGATGGCCTCTGATGAGTGAATAGAGCAGAGAACCAAAGGAATAGTGAAGTAATGATCAAGGTAGTGATCTGGTGAAGATGGAGAAATGTACCTATCAACATGTCCCTTTGTCATCCCAGAAACCCATTTGGACAGCCATGAAAATACTATCCCGAGGTTTTGGATTTGATTAGAGATGAAACACAATTGGAATTGCTATACAAGTAATTTCCCAAATTGCTTTTGTGACTCACCTTACCCCAGAGCTCTATAAAACTACCTTGAGTGATTAAATTCCATAGGAAAGAGATAACCTCGGAAACTGATGAAGAGCTGACCCACTTTCTCTTCAGATTCACATGGACCAACCAATTCATGATCTTTAAAAAGAGAGCAAAACCCAGATTTTTTTTCATTTCCCAAATCATTTAGTTATGTGCAATTCCTTCAGTTGACCAATGTCCTTAGGTCCATTCTAAGTTTGCTGTCCTCTGGACTATCTTTTAGGAAGAAAAAAAGGAATTAAGGAGTGAACAACTATTCAAATAACTACTTCTTCCAGGGGTAGCTACAAACTACAACAGTTCAAAACAACCAGTACATCCCCAATAAAAGAGGTGTAATCAAAATAACAAAGACGTACCACCTGTGAGCCCATCAAACTGATCAAGGATTTTCATTGACTAATTCCCAACATACAGATGAGAAAATTAATATTCAATATGGTTTTCATAAAGGAAGCATTCTACATCGGTGAAAATGAAAAGGTTTGACTCCCTCAACCCTTGAGGTCTGTCCCTCCCAGTCAAAAAGAGACTTCTGCCAATCTGAGGCTAACAGTCATTGCTCTTGCTGGAAACAGAATTGCAATAGTCAGCAAAACCCAAGAGTTGTGAAGATGGAAACTGCCCATTGAAGAGTGATTCCATTGGACTGACCCAATAGAAATATAGTCCCTGGTAAAGAGATGAGCAGCCAGCCAATTTGCCTGTCTTTGTATAGCAGCAACTATCCACTAGAAAAGCAAACTGCCCAACCCAACCTGATAGCAATCCAAAGAACAAGACACCTGCCTTAAATAGTCAAAGTAGCTATTTTCAGTAAAGAACCAAGCTATCAGCAGACGAGTGACTTGTTCAACCAAGCCAGTACAGCTATGGGTGGACACGGCCAACAGAGATTCCATCCTCTGTAAGGAGGCTGTCTAACCTATGAGCAAAGTGCCTAGGAAAACCTTCACTCCTCGATTTTGTGAGGATTCTTCAGAGAAAGAGAGGCTATCAACACTCAACTGTTCCTAGAGAATAGTCTACCTCTCAGACCTGTGGAGGAGGAAGGAATTTATGACCAGAGGAGAACTAGAGATCATTATTGATCACAAAATAGAAGATTTTGATTACATCAAACTAAAAAGTTTCTGTACAAACAATACTAATGCAAACAAGATTAGAAGGGAAGTAACAAATTGGGAAAATATTTTTAAAAGTAAAGGTTCTGACAAAGGTCTCATTTCCAAAATATATAGAGAACTGACCCTGATTTATAGGAAACCAAACCATTCTCCAATTGATAAATGGTCAAGGGATATGAACAGACAATTCTCAGATGATGAAATTGAAACTATTTCTACTCATATGAAAGAGTGTTCCAAATCACTACTGATCAGAGAAATGCAAATTAAGACAACTCTGAGATATCACCACACACCTGTCAGATTGGCTAAGATGACAGGAACAAATAATGATGAATGTTGGAGGGGATGTGGGAAAACTGGGACACTGATACATTGTTGGTGGAGTTGTGAAAGAATCCAGCCATTCTGGAGAACAATTTGGAACTATGCCCAAAAAGTTATCAAACTGTGCATACCCTTTGACCCAGCATTGCTGTTATTGGGATTATATCCCAAAGAAATACTAAAGAGTGGAAAGGGACCTGTATGTGCCAAAATGTTTGTGGCAGCTCTTTTTGTTGTAGCTAGAAACTGGAAGTTGAATGGATGTCCATCAATTGGAGAATGGTTGGGTAAATTATGGTATATGAAGGTTATGGAATATTATTGCTCTGCAAGAAATGACCAGCAGGAGGAATACAGAGAGGCTTGGAGAGACTTACATCAACTGATGCTGAGTGAAACGAGCAGAACCAGAAAATCACTATACACTTCAACAACAATACTGTATGAGGATGTATTCTGATGGAAGTGGAAATCTTCAACATAAAGAAGATCCAACTCACTTCCAGTTGATCAATGATGGACAGAAACAACTACACCCAGAGAAGGAACACTGGGAAGTGAATGTAAATTGTTAGCACTACTGTCTGTCTACCCAGGTTACTTATACCTTCGGAAGCTAATAATTTATGTGCAACAAGAAAATGGTATTTACACACATATATTGTATCTAGGTTATATTGTAACACATGTAAAATGTATGGGATTACCTGTCATCGGGGGGAGGAAGTGAAGGGAGGGAGGGGATAATTTGGAAAAATGAATTAAAAAAACAAAGAAGAAAAAAAAGAAAAAAAAAAAACACTCAACTGTTCCTGCGGTCCCTTGGGCGTGAGTGCTCCCTACACTTTTGTGGGTATACCTATTGTACTTTAAACTCATCCCATATAATCCCCCAAATTCTCTATCAGTAGGAAAGGGAACTCCAAGTTTGGGCTTAAATGTCATGTAACTACCCTCCTTTCTATGCTATTTAAGTAAATATCTTTTCTATGACCTAAAAAGGGAAATTCTGATGCTAGAAGGCAAGCCACCCACAAGGAGCCCCAGAACCCAAGATAGCAGGAGTCCTCTGGAGACTCAACCTATCAATGTCAGTTGTAAGTTAAGGGGTGAAATGTCACAGAAATATTAAGTAACATTAAGAAACAGATTCAAGTTTTCATCATCTAATTTTCTTTTTCATTTTTTTTCCTCTTTTTCCCATACTCAGACTTTTCAGTAGCACCCACTGTTTTGAGAGAAGAGCTTGTTGATGCTTAGAATTAAAGGGAAGATATTCAATACTACCTCGGTATCTAGGTTAGGGGTAGGGAGTACCTCAAAAATAACTATGAGCATCAGGCAAACCAAGTGACTCAAAGAATATTTCTCAGGGAAGTAGTGTCCCTGAAGACTGATCACCCCCTCACACATCTTCCATCCCCAGCTTCCTTTCTCCTCCTTACCCTCCCCTTCCTCTGGTTCCTCTACAAACGCCTTCTTCCCTCAACCCTGTTCCCATCTTCATTTCTATTCCCAGGCTCCCGTGGTATCCTTTCCCCAATAACCCTGCTTTCCCCGATCTCTTCCCACTGTCCTCCCCGTGTCCAGCCACGTCCCCTTGATGACCTTTTCATTACTGTGGTCCTCCCTTCCAATGCCCCCGTCAGTCCACATTCCATGCCACGCCCCACCCCCATTGGTCTCTCTTCCTTTCCATTGTCCTCAATGGTCTCCGTTCCATTCTCTTTTTCCATTCCAGTGCCGCACTCTCCCTTCCATTCTCCTCTCCTCCCCCTTTGGTCTCCATTCTGTTTCCCTCTCCCTGGTCACTCTCCATTGGTTTCCGTTCCATTCCATCCCTGTGTCACCCCCGTTCTATTCGCACCCACATCCAGGGCTTCCCGCAGGCCGAGCAGAAGCCCCCGCCATGGCGCGGCATCGGCGCCCGGGCCGCAGTCCTCCGGGGCCCGCAATCCATTCATTCAGCTCGTTTTGGAGCCTGGCGCTGCTCCTGGCCTTCCTCTGGGTCGCTGCTACCACCTGGGGCTTTGCGGGCTACCGAGAGGCTCAGACTAGGGCGCAGCGGGTCAGCCTCAGCCCCGGGAGCAGGAGCCCTGACCGGGGTCATCTGGGTTGGGGGCCATCCGAGGCAAACTGAGGATCAGTGCTAGGCACTGGGTGGGACCAGGGTTTTCAGCTCCTGAATGGGGAAAGAAAGGCAACCACCGCCCCCACCCCCATCCCTACCTGTCTGACTCATTGGAATCTTGTACTGGATTTAACTGTCTAAAAAGCAGGAAGCCCTGAGCAACTCAAATTTTTGCATCGAATTCTTAGTCGGCTCTGAGATCCTGAGCAAGTCAGGCAACTTTTCTGGGCTCCAGTTTCCTCATCTGTAAAATGGGGATCATAATAGCACCTGATAACCCGTGGCTGTGAGGGTCAAATGAGATCAGTGCGATCCTAAACGAATTACTCAACTGCTGTTTGCCTTAGTTTCCTCATTTGTCAAATATTTAAAGAGAGAGACAGAGACAGAGACAGAGAGAGAGACAGAGACAGAGACAGACAGAGAGACAGAGACAGAGAGAGAGAGAGAGAAAGAGAGATAATAGCACTAACCTCCCAGAGTTATGTTATGTTGAAATGAGAAGTTTGTAAAAGTGCTTTATAAACCTTAAAACACTAGCTTATAATTTTGAAAGTGGCATTTATTGTTGTTATCTGTCCCCTTGCTCTTACACAGGAGGCCGTGCTGAAGTCTCTGGGGACAGAAGGCCAATTCCTGTTCGCCTCTCTGGATACTGACAGGGACTTGTCCATCAGCCCCGAGGAATTCAGACCCATTGCTGAGAAACTGAGGGAAATCAACAGAGACTAGAGGTGAATGGATGGATGATGAATATAAGAGAAGAGGAAACATTGTCACATCCCCTTACTGTAAAGCTTCATGTTCCCTTCTGAGCGATACCCTATCTCTTCCAGGGCAGAGTGAGGGCAAATGAGAGGGTTCTTGGGAAAATCTCTGGACCTAAATGTTGGAAATCATTATTAATGGTCACTATCACTGAGAAAGGAGAGTAATCATTTGGAAGAATCAAGGCGAGCTAATTACCAGTCTTGTCAGCTCCTCAAAGCTCCTTTTGTCTTAGGTTTTATTATGATCTCAGCTGCTCTCATGAAATGGAATTTCAGATACTTTTATGGTTGCAGTTTACAAATGTATAAATAATAAAAGCTTTGGAAGTGAGATAAGTATAAATAGGACTTCATCCTTATTCTTCTCCACAGTCCTGGTGTGGGAACAACGTAAAGGAAAATCTAGAATCCTAGAGCAAGAAGTGGGGGGGAGAGTCTTAGAGTTTTATGTTGACCTGTTGTACCACAGTTCCCTTTTATCGTCCTGCCTCAGTTTCCTTGAATTGTTCTGCTTCGGTTCCTAATTATTCTGCTCAATCCCACAACAACTCTCCCTCCTAATCATCATGATCCAGATAAGGAGAAAAACCTATCTTAGGCACCATGACCCCAGCCCTTTCCTACTTATCAGGATGACCAATGCCTCCCCCCCCCCCATTCTGTCATTGTTCTTCTTTATCCCAACTTATCAAAATGTCTGGTGCCTCCCCTCATCCTGTCAGAACTGGATTGATAGTCTGTTCCTGCTCTCAGAGCTCTGATTCTGCCCCTGCCTCCATCTACTCCCAGGTAGCTTGGAGCTCTGTGTGTGTGTGTGTGTGTGTGTGTGTGTGTGTGTGTGTGTGTGTGTGTGTGTGTGTACACTTCATGGGAAGCACACATTAGCTGCTGGATGCTTTGGACATCAGCCTTGGGGGCAACATGCCCCAGCACAATCTCTCCTTTTCAAATAAAATATTAAAAACTCTCTAATCTTTATCTTGCCTCAGTTCCTCTAGCATTACAGACTGGATCTCATGTTTTACAGTTGAGGAAGCTGAGACTCAGGGATGTAGAATTTTTAAAAAATATATAATTATATACAGATTCAGCCCCATAATTAGTCAGTCAATAAGCATTTATTAACAGCCTAAAATGTTCCAAGCAAAATGCCAAGTTCTGAGATTACAAATGAAAAACATAAACAGTCCTTTCCCCAGAAAAGCTTACATTCTAATGAGAAAGGAGAAAGATAACACACAAAGGGAGCTGAAAGGGGGGAGGAGTTGGGGAAGAAAGTATCCAATGAAGGTGCATGGGTAGAATCCAGTTCCTAAGATCCCTCCTTAAATGGAGGTACAATAATGAGTAATAGGAGAAAAGGGCACACAAAAAACTGAAAGGGGGAAGTTTGGCTAAAGGCACGTGGGACAGTGACCCTTACCCAAATTAAAGTCAGACAATCTCACAGTAAAAAGAATCAGTTTATTACAATTTCAAGAGAAAGGGCAACTCCCAACAGACAAGATATCAATAGGGTGCAATGCACAAACTGCAAAACACAAGATTCAATGGACCAGAAGCACCACTCCAACCTTTTCCCTCATTGTCTAGGGGAGTCCAGGCTTACACTCTAAACACATAAATCTATCCCAGAAGCAAAAGAATATTAGTAAATAACAAATTCTTAATTTAAATTTCCCAAGAGAACTGCTATACAAGTATCTATTATTGGATGAAAGAATTATGTTATCTAAATTCCCCAAGCCATCATTGCTTTTTTTTTTAAAAAAATACTTAAATGGGGCAGCTAGGTGGCACAGTGAATAGAGCAGCAACTCTGAAGTCAGGAGACCTGAGTCCAAATCTGGCCTCAGCCACTTAACACTTCCTAGATGTGTGACCCTGGGAAAGTCACTTAACCCCAATTGCCTAAGCAACCAAAAAAAAAAAAAGGTACTTAAATTTTAATTAAGAGGTGGTGGGAAACAGGAAAATGTTCATTCAAGACAATGGAACACCTGCAGAGTTTAGCTCAACTTATTGCACAGTCTCAAGACACAATAAGAGCATAATTCAAAGCCACATTCCCAGAAGAAGACTGAAGGGAGAGAACATGTCAGAGAAGGGAGAGGAATCCCAAATTCTGTAGCCAAGGAAAAAATGATATATGTGTCCTAAGCTCCCTCCTTAAATGGAAGTTTGTGAATTTTCCTGCTGCCCTCCATCAGAAAATCAGAAGATTTCTCTGAGGTATGAGAAACAAAACTAATTCAGTCTTGCTGGATGATGAGGTTTTCCCAAAAAAGGAGCTTCCTGGACTCAGTTCATGAGCCACAGTCCTACTTCCACCTCCAGAAGATTTAGACTCATAAAGCACTAGCTGTGGGATCCTGGACAAATTGGGTTCTTAACCCTTTTGAGGCTGTCTCCCTATATGTTATTTAAAAAGAAATCATTGTACTCATCCTAAATTTGTTGTAAAGAAAATGTTGTATCTACAACATGGGAGTTAACATCAAAATCAAAAGAGATAATATTTACAAAACACTTAACATAGTGCCTGGCACATAGTGGGTACTATATAAATGTTTATTCTCTCCCATCCATTTCTACAATTATGCATCTCAAGCAACTCATATGCTTTATTTGAAAACTGGCCCCATACTGATTGATAAGTTATTTCCACATTCCTTTGATTTTTCACAGACACTGGGGGAGGGGGGAAGGTGTCTTTTATGATTTCAGGGAAGTGTACCGGTTGGCTCTTCTCTTGGAAAGTTCATAATCTATCTTCCAAATGGAAGTCAGATTATTTAATGCTGTCTTCTGGTTAATTGTTTCCTTTTAATTAACTGGCTTATTTTTATTAATTTAATGCATAAAACAATTACAACAGATTGCTTGCTGTCTTGGGGAGAAATAAGGGAAGGAGGGGAAAATTTTAGAACATAAAATTTTACAAAAATTAATGTTGAAAACTACATGTATTCGGGAAAATAAAATACTGTCAAAAATAATGAATGAAATAATAAATATGTTTATAAAATCAAATCTTTGTCACCCACCACATTTTATAAACATGCCATTATATATTATTATATATAAAAATGATGTAATGCATATTATCTACATAATATGTATATTAGGAGGATTTGCTCCTTCTCTCACCTATCTCTAAAACTTATATATTCAGAGTATACATATACATCTGTGTATAAATGTGTTGAATATGCTTATGTGTATATATCCATGTGTATACATATGTGCATTTATATATAATTTTCCCAGTATTTTACAAGTTATGGTCTTAGAGTGTGATTTGGAACCCTGAAGTTAAGTTGGCTTGCCCAAGGTTACACAGCCCATAAATAATAAAGGGATGACTTAAACCTTGATTTTCCTGACCTGGAAACCAGTTCCCTAACTACTGTACAATACTGACTTACAACTAAATAGATGGATAATTAAATTCCACAATTCAGAAAGCCAACAGAATTAAGAAGTATCTCCTGGTTCCATTGTAGTCAGACTCAGCACAATATGCACAAGGTCACAAAACCCTGCCAGGGCCAGAACAGGTATTATCCGTGCATATGTGCTTTGTAGAAGTCACACTTGGCACTGACTTTGACAGGAAAAAGCTAGCAATAATAGATGGGTCCCTGCCTACTCTTTTAAAACCACAGCCAAGAATGGACAAGACTGACTGAAGGTAAATCAAGAAGGGATTTGCATTTCTTTGTATCTTGCGCTGGACAGTGTCTGGCCCAGAATAGCCATTTAATAAATAAATGCTAGTTAACTTGACTTAGAGACCACTAGAATGGTGCCCTGGGAACCCTTAATTCAGATCTAAAAGACTTCAGAGATCAGGTATTATGAGGTGTCAATCTTGCTTTCCTTCCTTTATGTGGAAGTAAGTAGGGAAAGGCTTTAGGACGCATAGGTTCTCATCTCCCATACTGTATTGTCATTCCAACTTGTATGAACAAAATGTACTATGCCCAACCTCCCCATCCTATTTCCCACATTTTTCAGACTTCCTGCCACTTTCTCCCAGAATTGAGGAATTGAGGGAAATCCAAATGAATCCAGTCTGATATCCTAGATTGGCACAGGACCCTAAGAACCTGCCCTACAATTAAAATCAATGGAAAGGACCAGTTGTGACCCAGAAAACAGGGGAAAACACTATTAGAATCTGGTCAGTAGAAGTGATGTAATAGAACTATGTCTCCTGTTCTTTGTGGAGGGTGGGCCACCTGGCCTGGGGAAATTCCTAAAGATGATCCCCACCCTCCTACCTGGTTCTCTCTCTTTGTGTCTCTCTCCCCCCTTTCTTTCTCTCTTCTCTCTCTCTCTCTCTCTCTCTCTCTCTCTCTCTCTCTCTCTCTCTCTCTCTCTCTCTCCTCTCTGTCTCTCTGTCTCTCTCTCTGTCTCTCTCTCTCTCTGTCTCTCTCTGTGTCTCTCTCTCTGTCTGTCTCTGTCTCTGTCTCTGTCTCTCTCTCTCTCTCTTTCTCTCTCTCTCTCTCTCTCTCTCTCTCTCTCTCTCTCTCTCTCTCTCCTCTCTGTCTCTCTCTCTGTCTGTCTCTCTCTCTCTCTCTCTCTGTCTGTCTCTGTCTCTGTCTCTCTCTCTGTCTCTCTCTCTCTCTCTCTGTCTGTCTGTCTGTCTCTCTCTCTCTCTCTCTCTCTCTCTCTCTCTCTCTCTCTCTCTCTCTCTCTCTCTGTCTCTCTCTCTCTCTCTCTGTCTCTCTCTCTGTCTCTCTCTCTCTCCAGCCCAAGCTGGAGATCCAGATTTCTATTGATCTCTATTGAGTTGGAGATTAGTCCAGAGACACTCATTCAAATCAAAAATTTCTATTCAATTCCAAAAATCTCAGTCTGACTACACAACCTGCTCTCCAGCCATCAGCCAAAGTTTCAGTTATAAAAACTGGGTCTCATTCCTTGCAGAGGACCTAAAAGCAGGAACATGCCACGCCAAGGAACCTCTCTCTCTTCTTCGCATTCCTGCGACCCTCTGCCTGTTACTCCCTCTTTATCTCTCTCACCTATTTCCCTAACAGGACCCTATTTACCTCTCTCTCAGGATTTCTCTGCCAAATCCTTACTTCTCTGTCACGACCCTGCCACTAAGGAAGTCAGCCTGCAGAAGTTGATTTCTCAGTTCTTCCTTTGCCAGTCTAACTTTTTGGGTTCATAAATTCATTTACAAAGGACCTGCACCGACCAGAAGGGAGTTCCCACAACTCCCTGCCCTGAGCTGAATCTCATCATTTTTAGCTCCCTGACCTGGAATCGAGGGGAGCCAAACTTCATCAACATTCTGCCAGAAATGGTGGCCTAAAAATGTAGAAGGAAACAAACATTTTTGGATATAGTCCAAAATTTGGGAATTTGGAATTTATTTGACTTGGTTCTGCATATGTATTGCAAACATTTTGTTTTCTTTGAAGGATAGGGAGAGAGAAACAATTCTTGTTCATTGGGGGAAAATGTATTTTTTATTTTTGGTAGAGACGTGCTAACTTTTTTTTCTTTTTTAAAAATTTATTTTAATACACACTGCTTTATAAATCATGTTGGGAGAGAAAAATCAAAGCTAAAGGGAAAAACCATGGGAGAGGGGGGAAAAACAGAAAAAAGAAGTGAATACAATGTGTATTGATTTATATCCAATCTCCGTGGTTCTTTTTCTGGATGCAGATGGCACTTTCTGTCCCAAGTCTATTGGGATTGCTTCAGATTACTGAGCCACTGAGGAGAATCAAGCCTTTCACTCTTCCTGTTATTGTGTACAACGTATTCCTGGTTCTGCTTGTTTCGCTCAGCATCAGTTCATTAAATTTTTCTAGGCCTTTCTAAAATCAACTTATTTTTTATAGAACATTAATATTCCATTGCCTCCATACACTACAGTTTATTCAGCCATTCCCCAACTGATGGGCAGCTACTCAATTTCCAAGTCTTTGCCATCACAAAAAGGCCGGCTACAAACATTTTTGCGCCTGTGGGTCCTTTTCTCTTTTTTATGATTTCCTTGGGATACAGGCCCAGCCTGCACAGTTTTATAGCCCTTTGCCTTAGTTTCCGATTGCTCTCCAGAATTTCACGGGGTCATTCCACCAACAACGCATCAGTTTTCCCACCTTCCCTCCAACATTCCGCATTCTCTTTCCTGCCATTCTAGCCAATCTGACAGGTGTGTAGTGGTACCTCAGAGTTGCCTTAATTTGCATTTCCCTAATCAATAGTGATTTAGGGCATTTTTCATATGACTATAGATAGTATTTTTTTAAAGGAGATACTTTTCCTGCGTTGGGCCTGGCAAACAGTGGGCGGCTTTAGGAGTACCGAACAGTTGGCAGGTTACCCTCTTAGTAAGTATCACTCACCGCAACTCTCCGGGATCTCACACCCCGCCCCCTACTCCAGAGCCCACCTCCCATCCGCTACGAGCCTAGGATACCGAAGGTCTCCAGGTGTCAGTCAGACCCCGGCTCCGCCCTCCCCGGCTGTCAATCAGTGTTTCTGGCTACACCCCTCCCGATCCCGTTAACTAGTCGCTTAGGAATGGATGACCCCGCCCCCTCCCCACCATTGGTCGGCCGTTGGTGTTTTCGCCGCTAATGAGGAAGAGCTGCGGCCTCCTATCATGGATCTTCCCGAGAGCCCGGGGCCCAGCGAGCCCCGCCTACCCCCTCCGCCCCCGGGCCGCCCGCCCCGCCCACGCCGCCCACGCCGCCCCCGGCGCCCCGGCCGCCCCGGCCTCCTCCGCCGCCCCCAGGACCTGGCGCTGCTGGCCGCCGTGCTGGGGGCGCTGCTGGCCGTCGCCGCCCGGGGCTTCGTGGGCTTTAGGGAGGCCCAGGCCGAGGCGCTGCGGGTCAGGCCCGGAGAGGGGAGGGGGCGGAGAGATTGGGGGGGGGAGGAGGCGACCGCGCTGGGGGGGGTTCCCCTACACCTTCCCTGCCTTATCCTCCTTTCTTCCCCCATTCATTCCTTCCCTCCTCCTTCTTATCCCTTTTCTGATTCCCTCCCCATTTCCCCCCCAAACTCCCACCCTTCATCAACCTTAGCCATAACCCCCCCAAAAAACGTCGTGACCAAGTCTTATCTAACCCCCTCCTCCTCCCTTCTTCTTTCCCTTCCCCGCCCCCCCACTCCCTCCTGCCACCTCAGTTTGCCTCCCGTCTTGAGTCTGATCCCTAGGACACAAGCCCCGGGGGGTCCCGAGGCTCTTCCGCTTCCTCAGCCTGTCCTCTGCCCCCTTGTTCTGACCAGGAGGCAGCCCAGAAGTTTCTGGGGGAAGATGGATTCTCTCTCTTCTCCTCTTTGGATAGAGACCGAGACATGTACATCAGCCCTGAAGAGTTCACGCGAGATGTGAAGAGATTGATAGGTATTTGGAGTCCCCAGGGGCCCAGGAGGAAGAGCTTGGGGAAATTAGCGGAATTTGTCCATTTCCCCGGGAAAAAGAATAATTCCCTTTCTATCTCACTGGTCAAAGAGGGGACGCAAGAGAGAATCCATCAGAAAAGGGCTGTTGGAACGTAGGCAATAGCCATGATCATTATCAGCAATGGCGGCAGACCCTCCAATTCCCAGGGCTGCTTTCTTCCCAGACTCTGATTCCCCCTTTTCTCCCTCATGAGCATTTTGACTATATTCCTGCGCGCCTGCTTGCCACTACTGGTCAAAATCCATCCGCCCTTTAACTTGTGGGACTCTCATCCGTGAGCTCTAAATTCTTCACAGAATCCTAGATTTAGAAAGCAGTCTCGGAGGCAGCTAGTCCGGTTCCCTCGTGGTGCACAGGAGGAAACCGAGGTAGAAGGAAATGAAATGACTGCTCAGGGTCGCACAGTGTCAGATACAGATAGTTCTCAGCTGACGCAGCTCACCAGAGCCCTCCCAACAAGGTCAGAGATTTTTAACCTCTTTTTGGGTTTTGGACCCATTGTCATAATAATAAGTGTATAAAACAAAATACATAGTATTTCTAAGGAAATCAATATCTAAAGTACAATTCTCACTATTTTAATGTTACAGACTCCCACTTCTAATAGCTAGCATTGATGCAGCGCTTTGATGTTAATTTGCAAAGCATTTTACAAATTTTTTCATTTGATACAACAATTCTGGGAGATAATTGCTATTATTATTCCCATTTTACAGAAGAAGAAAGAGACAAATTAAGTGACTTACCAGGGTCACGCAGCAAGTACGTTTCTGAGGCTGGATTTAAAGTCAGATCTTCCTGACTCCCTGCCCAGTTCCTTATCCACTGTGCCACCCAGCTGCCTGCTTTATGAACCCCAGCTTTAGATCTGTCCTTACTGGGAACCAATGGGAAATAAACGCGCTCATTAGTTCTCCTTCATTCTCACTGATGTGAGTGGTGGAGGTCATGATGGAGGAGAATTCACAACGGCCATTCTCTTTGGGAAAGGGTAGATTGTTTATGGGAAGAGGTTGCAGGCAAAATGAAGAGATACAAGACGCTAGGAATATGAAAGAGTGAGACAGCAAATGAAAGACAAGTTCCTCAGTGGAACTCACAATTGCCCAGTGGTTGGGGCAAGCCCTGAAAATCCCAAGTTACTAGCTGGAAGGAGGAGTGGGGGCTGGAGGCACACCGCAAGATACAGAGGGGCAGACTGACCCAAAGAGGGCAGCAGCCATCAGATGGTAGATTCATAGGGAAAATTTAACTCGGGGACTCAACTGGGATTTCTGAGAGGGCATGGCAAGGTGAGACTGCCCAAGATCCCTACGGAGGACGGACCGCAGGGTCTGACGTAACTTTGATTTCAAACTGGACAAACCCCCAGAGGGTAGCACCACAGAGCTTTCTCCCTGCTTGCTTCAAGATTAATTAATTTTTTACCAATTCCTCTGCTAAATAATCAACATGAAGCTGGCACCATCTCTTCCATTGTTTTGATGTTATACTTATGCTGTTTCTCCTTCAAGCTTGGCACTGGTCATTCATTTCTATGTTGCTTTGTAAGTAGATAGCCTTGAATATCCTTGAGATTGTGGCATTGCAAGGTTCAAAGGCAGTAGGGCTGCCAAAAAAACCATGGATGTTCAAAAGATGATCTTTGCTTCAGGGGAAAGGCTGGGGTCATTAAAAGCACTAAGCAATTTCCCAGATGCCTTTCAGCCTGCTCTCTTCCTCTTTAATTCTGGGTCATTGGCCCAGTTCATTGTCCGTCAGCAGCATCTGGCCAAACTATATGTACTGAATCATAAGTTCTATGATCTGTCTTTCATAGTCTGAACAATATGCCTTCTTTTTCTGTTTGGTTCTAGCAAGACAAATAATTGGACTGGACTTAATAATTAAGGATTTCATAACACTGCAGCGTTTGGGAACAGGATACAATTAGCACAATGTTATCCATAAACAGAAGCACCTAGGAGATTTTCACTTGCTCTTATTTTTAGATTCTGCATTTAACACCCTTCATGAAAATGTCAAACTCTTAGAGAACATACTTCTTCCTGGTTTTGTTTCATTTGATATTTATCAGAGAAACATGGTGTCCTCGGAATCAAATACCTAGGCTCAAAACAAAGACTACATGATCTTGGACAGATCAGTCTCTTAATGTGCTTGGTCACCTTCTTAAGAATGCAAGTTGCAGAAGAGCTGCCAGGTTTTTTTGGTTTTTTTGGTAGACTTCTCATCTGTAAAGTTCTATAATGTAATTACAGGCTCATTCCTTATTGATAAAATTACTTGATCATTGAACAAAATAATGTATTACATAATTTTCACCTTACTGAAGGATAATCTTTTAGACAGCATTTTGATTTAGTTGAGCCAAATGTTTTTTTTTTTTAATATCACTTAACATAAAATAAATACCATGAACCACATCGTGGCTTAGGGAACCCCAAATTAATATTATCTACATTTTATGGCATTATTTATTTTAAGTATTTTCCAATTACATCTTAATCTAATTCATCCATACTCAGATACCTCTGTCATACAACATATCAGGAACTGTTTTATTAGAGCATTGATGTAGTATATGACTCTTATTAATGATTGAATAGCTTTTTAGAATAATTTTGGCCGATCTTTTCCATTTTCTCGTTCTGTTCCTTGTTCTTCCAGCTTCATCCTTAAATGTTCTCAAAATGATCTGGCGTAATTAGGACTCTTAAGTTTTCTATAAATGTGTTTTCCTCTACTATTTGTTAGTTTTATAAAATGATACTGCTTATAATTTGACATTTTCCTCTATAAAATTTTACAAATAAATTTGTATTCTAAAGAAATATTGTTTTAACCTTCCATATTTCTCCTCTTAAAAAGGAAGTCAAAATTATTTACTGGCTAATATTGTTTCTAAATTATTTTAGCCTCCTTGTTCTGTGACTGATTTATATTACTTAAACTTCCTAAGAAAATAGTAATGATCTGTGTCAATGACTGTTCTTTTATCTGTTTCCCATGTTTTAATGTCAATAGTTGATTTAAAGAGGTGTTAAACACAATTTGGAGATGTGTTAATTTATGCAATAATTTCTCCTTTATATTCTATTTCTTATTGATTTTGAGTTTTGTTGTAACATAACTAAGCAATAGTCTGGCTACATACATAGCTAATATGGAAATGTCTCCGATTATTTTCTATCTGCTAAGAAATCAACTTCATTTTTTGTGTATGATGCAATTCACTGCTCACCATGTCCAACACCTCACAACTCCATTTTTTGAAGAAAATGTTCATAATACATAGAAGTGGGTAAGACTTCTCTATATACTGTACGTTTTCCATTAACCTTCATACCTATATTTTCATAGGAGACAGTAAGTATTAAAATATATGTTGGTTTAATTTGGAGGGTCTTGATTGAATTCTTCATAGTGTTCCTTTACTTTCTTACTGTCTACAACAGATTTTGGCACATATGTTGTAATTCTTTTGATGGTTTTTCATGAGGCTCTCTCATGAACACTACAATAAGAGATGACCAAGGATCCCATGAAGTAAAGTTTCTTGTTTCCTTTGGATGGGCAATAAGCCAACTTTGTGTGTGTGTGTGTGTGTGTGTGTGTGTGTCTCCAAGAACAACTTTTCTGATATACTTCATTTAGATGCAACTTCCTTTTGTCTTCTCTTTTCGTTGCATTAAAGTTGCCAAAATTGATATGATGCAATTCCTCTAATAATGCTCATTGGTTGCTATCAATAAGAACCTTATTTTCAAAGTAGCAGGAGTTAGTTTTTATAGACAGTCCAAAACTGGTTTGGTTCTTGGTCCCTTTCACCCTAATTCCTACCAACTAGCAAAAGCAGAAGCAGGGGAGCACTCAGATTGAGGGCTATGGATTATGATCCTCCAAAAACTGATCACTTGTGGCCATTTTAGGGGTGATGAGCCTTTTCATATATGACTGATCTGGCCTTCAGATAGAGCAGGACTTCTTAAACTTTTTCTATTTGTGATTCTTTTTCACCCAAGAAATTTTTATGCAGTCCCAAACCAAGATTTGCACCCACAGTGCAAAGTGCACATAAAGGGTGTTCAGAACCAAGGCTGCAGTGAAGTCATACAATACAAGATGGGCAGAAACACCTTGAATTCAATTCACATTTGATGTTAAATTAAATTTTGGTCATTGTGTTCAAAAACCTTCTATCTCAAAGCTTCTTTAACTATGAGTTGCATCCCTCTGTGGGGTTAAATAACTGAATGTGGGTTAGCCAAAAAAAATTTTCCCAATATCATATTGTTAGATTGTGGTGGTACTGAAATCAGAATATGATCATTATCATTCCAAAACCTATGTAGCTAAATGGTAGACTGAACTGAGGCTTGAAATTGGAGTCAGAAATACCTGAATTTGAATCTTCCCTCAGATTCCATCCTGCTGGTGAGTCTGCTTGCCTCAAGTCTCTCTCTATTCCAATTCACCTTCCATTCAGCCTCTCAAGTGATTTTTTTCTAAAGCACAAGTACAGCCTGCAACCATGTTAACTCCCTACTCCATTGGCTCTCAGTCACCTGCAGAAACAAATACAAAATGCTATATATAGACTGTAGTGTATATATTGGGTTGCAGATTTTTATAGCTTCTTTTGAAGATCAGGTAATGTCTTTGGCCTCTTTTTGTATCCCCAGCACTTAGCACAATGCTTGCCACGTAGTAGAGCCCCAGGGAGTGCTTGTTCCTAAAACAATTCCTAACCTTGGCAGGCAGGTAAAATTATCCCCATTTCACAAGTGAGAAAGAAGAAAATGAGTTGCAGAGTCAAGTTTAAGACCCAACCCTGCCCCATATAGTTCTCTGTCTGATAACATTCCATCTCTTTTTGAACAAGTAAGCACTTGACAGAGAGGAATTCTCTCTGATGGAGAGGGGAACAGAAATACTTTGCTTTCTGGTACCAGAAGAGAACTTTACAACTCTTTCAAGTATGAAAACTCTTTCTGTTAACATGTCTGTCTGTGTTCCATAGCAGCCACATCTGTCAGCATCCTTGAAGAGGAAGTGTCTCAGAACTTTCCACTTGATCTCAGTGAGGAGAAATTTTCTATCATGGCAAGATTTCAGCCACTGCTCCCAAAAACTATGTACAAAAGCAAAGATGGATTCCTGCATGTAAGTCTGAAGGGAGAATTGGGCTGTACTGAGCTAAAGGGGCCATGTTACAGGTTTGGGAGGTCTTAGAGAACAGGGACTATGAAGTGTCTATTGGGTTTTCCCATTCCAGTGCCAACTTAGTCATGTGATGAAACTGAAACAACCTGAGCTGGAGCTAATAAATCTCCCTCACTGAAGAGTTCTTTGAATTTCTTACCCCATAGTATTTGGAAAAATTGTTTTGTGCCCTAGCCCCTGCTTCTGTTTTCCCTTCCTAATCCCTTATATTCTCCCTTCAGAAAATTTAAATATAAAGACACTGTGTATTCTCAATTATCCATGCCTTTAGTGGTGTAGCTAATCCAGAAGACCTTTAAGTTGGCTTAGAAATGAATTATGTGATTTTAGAGAGAGAGAACCAGGAGGAAGGCACAAAATTCCCTTCTTCAGACAAATACTGAATGTAATAATTTTCCTAAGAACAGATAGAAAAGAAAAAGAAAAAAACCCCTTCTTTGTAATATTTAACTCAGGTTAACAATGCAATAAATTCAGCTTTAAACAGAATGCTTACATAGCTTCAAATCCAACCTATAGCAATAATTACTATCTACATAATATTGGACAAGTCACAGCTTCCAGAATTTGTGGCTAACAAAAATCACTTCTGGGATGATTCCTTAATAAACCCCTAAAGTCATCTTATCAGACCCAGCTCTGTAGACATGACATTAAATTTTCATCCATCTCATAGGGAACTCTTTGCCCTGATCGTTTACCTACCTTCTTTATCTTCAATCACAACTGCAGTCTCACATGAAGTTTCCTCAGTCTTTTCAATGAAGAAGGAGAAATCACATATTTTTCTTCTCAGGAAAGAGGAAAGAGAATACCTGGAGCCTCCAAAGCCACAGGTTCTGGAGTATTTGTAAATTTGTAAAACCTGTAAAAACAGTTGTGATATAAAGGATGATGGAATATCAGGATTTTGAGACATTTTCACAGATACCAACTAAGAATTTGTGCTCCTTCCCAAAATTCTAGCCTTGGGTGGATAAGCAGTCTGCACTTTTTATTAAGAACTTACTTTGTGCCAGGCATAAAGAAGGACATTTGTTGCCCTTAAGAAGCTTAGAAGATAATGTATAAAAAGGAGGTGAAAAGCAATGGGGGGAGGGTCCAAAGGGATACCCACATGAGGAAGCATGATGGTCAAGGATTCAACAGTTTGGGGAGAAGGAGGAGAGAGAGAAGCACAGAAGGGTGAAGTACATTCCAGGGCAAAAAGGTTATAGGTATTAGGGAAGGGCTGAGAAGGTTCCAGGTATTAAGGAAAGTTCTAGGGTAAGAAGGCAGCTAAGTCATGGTGTTAAAGACCAGTGAGTCAGAAGCACAGCTGGGAGGGAAATGAAACCTTGGGAACATAGACATCCCTCAATATCTCTTCTCCCTCCCATGACACAAAGGACCTGGTCATAAGAGTAACAAGGGGAAGTATAAAAAGGAGGATGAATTGTTTTCTTTTGTATTTGGTTGATCTTGTTTTATTCTATGTCAGTAGATTTTTAGGAGGGTGCTGGTGTAAGAATCAGTAATTGCCTTCACTGAACCATTGCCTAAATTATCTATGTTGTCTGTGTACTCACATAGCTTCTTTTAAGGTTGGAAGAGCCTTTATAGACCCTCAGCAAGTGTATGTTGTCTGTTTCCTCCTTTCTTTTTGTTTCTGGTTTTGGTTTTTGATGCCTGTTAAGAAACTGACTGTCCCCTCTTTATAGTGGCCAGAAACTGGAAACAGAGTGAATACCTATCAATTGGAGAATAGCTAAATAAATTGTGGTATATGAATATTATTATTTTGTAAGAAATGACCAGCAGGATGATTTCAGAAAGGCCTGGAGAGACTTACATGAACTGATACTGAGTGAAATGAGCAGGACCAGGATCATCATATACTTCAACAACAATACTATATGATGATCAATTCTGATGGATGTGGCCCTCTCCAACAATAAGATTCTTCCAATCACAGTTTTAAAGCTGGAAGGGATTTTAAAAGGACATCTAGTCCAACTCCCTCATTTTACAAATGAGGAAATGTAAACCCACAGAGATGGAGCCCTTGCTTAAGGTCTCAGAAATAATGAGTAGAACTGAAATCAAACCCAGATCCACTTGATTTTTTTCAATAAACACGCTAGTATTTATACATCAAAATGAATTACCAACAGTGCTGCCAAAGGGCAAAGAAAGGATCCCTTATCTGAAGTAGAGAAAGGATGCCACTGGAAGTCTGATTGTGGGGTGCAGACATCCTGTGAAAGAGGCCTCAGCTTACCTTTCCAGTGTCCCCTCCTCTCATTCCTCATGTACTCTGTCCTTGACTTATTCCCCTACTCTCTCAATTCTGTACTCTTGCTCAGCAACATTTCCTTTGCTAGGAATATCTGCCCTAGATAACAAGAACTCAAAGTCAAAATATTCTTTGCGATCCTCTGTATGTCAAAGTGGGCATCCCATTTTCTCCTTTTTACTTAAGGATTAACTAATTAAGGCAAAAGTGAACAAACAATAACTTATCCATTAGCGGAACTCCCTTTGAAGGTTTAGGGTGGAAAAAGCCTATGCACAGTTGTGGGGGAGCATTCAATTTCTCCTTACATTTTCCAGTTGTCATTCTAAGTATTTTTTTCTTTTAACTACACTTAACACATCTTGGGGGAATAATGAATCATAGAGATACTGGAACTGAGGAAAACTCACCTGCCCATTGGAATTGACAGGGAGAGGGGAAAAAAAAGAAAAAAAAAAAAAAAGCTTATTTGGGAATATTCACTATCTGTCCTTTCCCATAACCTCTTCATCTCATAAGGCTCATAAGTGATGGCAGTCAGTTTCTTTTTTTTTTTTTTTAGTATAGTTTTTTATTTACAAGATATATGCATGGGTAATTTTACAGCATTGATAATTGCAAAACCTTTTGTTCCAGTTTTTCCCTTTTCTCCCTCCACCCCCTCCTCTAGATGGCAGGTTGACCAATACACGTGAAATATGTTAAAGTATAAGTTAAATATTATATATACATGTCCATACAGTTATTTTGCTGTACAAAAAGAATCATACTTTGAAATAGTATACAATTAACCTGTGAAGAAAATAAAAAATGCAGGCAGACAAAGATAGAGGGATTGGGAATTCTATGTAGTGGTTCATAGTCATCTCCCAGAGTTCTTTCGCTGGGTGTAGCTGGTTCAGTTCGTTAACTGCTCTATTGGAACTGATTTGGTTCATCTTATTGTTGGAGAGGGCCACATCCATCAGAATTGATCATCATATAGTATTGTTGTTGAAGTATATGATGATCCTGGTCCTGCTCATTTCACTCAGCATCAGTTCATGTAAGTCTCTCCAGGCCTTTCTGAAATCATCCTGCTGGTCATTTCTTACAAAATAATAATATTCATATACCACAATTTATTTAGCTATTCTCCAATTGATAGGTATTCACTCTGTTTCCAGTTTCTGGCCACTATAAAGAGGGGGCAGTCAGTTTCTTAACAGGCATCAAAAACCAAAACCAGAAACAAAAAGAAAGGAGGAAACAGACAACACACACTTGCTGAGGGTCTATAAAGGCTCTTCCAACCTTAAAAGAAGCTATGTGAGTACACAGACAATATAGATAATTTAGGCAATGGTTCAGTGAAGGTAATTACTGATTCTTACACCAGCACCCTCCTAAAAATCTACTGACATAGAATAAAACAAGATCAACCAAATACAAAAGAAAACAATTTGACCTTGTGGAACCAAGTCAGCTCAGACAGAATCATAAGAAAGTGTTTTTTGGTTTTTGTGGGGTTTTTAAATTTTTACCTATTTGAAGAAAAATTAGAGGCCAATGACTCAATTAACTATCATAGTAAAGAAGGACCTACAGCTCAAATGTAGAGTACAAGTTAGTAAGAAGAAATTATTGATAGTACAAGGCATAGTAAAAAGAGACATCAGCTGATCTCAAGAGAGATCTCTGTAAACCAACTAAGTGAACCATCTCTATAACAAGCATAGAAAAGAATAAAGAAAGAAATATTGAGGACAGTTGTGTTGAATTATGAACTGTTGCCAGGTCTAAGGTTACACATTCATACAAGGGGAGATAAATGGAGTATATTGTTTTCAAATAAGGATTTATAGTATCTTGCAGACTACTTTGTCACATTGAGGAGAATCATGTGATATATTATAAAAGTTTTAGAAGTTTGAATTTTCAGTATATAATTTCTTCTTACTGTATTCTTATAATGGTAACTTTTAGCCATGCAAGCAGACCAGATCAGGGGTAAATCTAAATGCAAGGGAAAAAAATATGATTTGCTCAATGCACACTGAGTTGTCAGTTCATTCTAAAGGAGAAGATTTTGCAAAGATGCATGTTAAAAACTATCTTTGCATGTATTTGGAAATATAAAATTCTATTAAAAAAAAAGATGCACTGCTTACCTCCATGTACAAGGAAAAGACTAGAAAAAAATGCCCTAAAAATTGTCTGCTTACCTAAAACTGGTCTGATTACCATGGCAGGTAGGGAATCCCACCCATGATTTGGTGTTTACCAAAAATATATTTTAAAACTTCTGCAAAATTGATTCTGCTCTCCAATATTATGTAGAATGTACACATACTTAAACATAAGTCAAAATCCAGTAGAACTGAAAAACAAAACTGCCTTTGTTATGAGAGAACTAGACATGTATCACATCCAAATAGCATCCCTGAAATAAAACAAGGTTGGCAAATGAAGACCAACTTATTGAAGTTGAAGCTGGATACATGTTTTTCTCAGAATGGCCACAATAAAGAGGAGCACTGTGAATGAATGTGGTGTAGGATTTGCAATAAAAATCTAATAAACAAGTTTACCCGCCTTCCAAAAAGAGTGAATGATAGGCTATGACAATGAAATTGCCACTTGCAGGAAAATGCCACTATCATCGGTGCCTATGCTCCTGCCATGACAACCCATAATGAGGTTAAAGGAAAATTTTATGAAGACCTGGAGCCCTTATCAGTGTGCCAAAGGATGACAAGTTAATTATTCTAGGTGACTTTAATGGCTCAGACTACTGGACATGGCAGGGAATCTTTGGGAGTACTGGAGTTGGAAACAGCAACAGCAATGGTCACTTACTACTGATCACCTCAACACCAACACCAAATGCAATAAAATTTCATGGATGCACCCTCCTAGCAAACATTGGCATTTAATAGACTACAAGGAGAGAGAAAGACAGGATGTGAGAGAGATGAAGACAATGAGTGGAGCAGAATACTGGACTGATCATAGACTTATGCTCTCCAAATATTATTTACATTCAACAAAAGCAGTGGTTCCAAGGCAAAATGGCTACTAGAATTAATGTCAACAGATTAGAGCATTTCCCAGAGAGAACAGCTTGTTGCTAACTTAGGTAAGTTGAACTAACACACAGTTGATTGGATTGGAGCAGAAAAGGAGTGGGCAGCTTTCATATATTTGGTATACAACATTGCATTTGCTCATCTGGGTCAAATCAGAACACATTTAAACATCAACTGGTTTGGTGAAAATGGGAAATTCAGAAGCTGCTAAATGAAAAACAAGAACTCCACAGGCTGTATTAACAGGATAGTTCAAAAGTAAAGTATAATCCAGAGATAGATGAAAGATTCTTGGCTCAGAAAAGAAGGCAGATGAAATTGTTTTATTCAGATGTTATCAATCCAAAAGCCTTTTATGATGTCCTGAAAGGTATTTATGGGCCAAAGAACCTATGGTACATCTTGACTACTTAGTGATGATGGAACCACATTGATTAGTGATAAGGACATGATCCTAGACAGATTGGCTGAATACTTCCATAGTGCTGCCAACAGAATGTCATCAATGCTAAAGTCATTGACCATTTACCTCAGATTGAAATTAATCTCTAAACGGAAGTTCCAACTGAAGTTTTGAATGCTATCAGGCTACTTTTGTGTGGCAGAACACCTGAAGCTGATTCTATTCCAGCTGGGATTTACAAGATTTACAGCTCATACAAAGGCTAACTGAAATTTTCCAGATATCACAAGAGGAAGTTATTCCCTTAGTTCAAAGGTGTCTCTATTGTCATCTCTATAAAGGTAAAGGGAATAGATTGTCTTTTGACTATCATGGGGAACTATGGGGGGGGTGTCCTGTTTCCTAGTCATTCCTGGCAATATTCTTGCCAAAATCATCTTTAATAGGCTGATCCTACGCCTAGAAAAAGGTCATCTATACCTGAGAATCATTGAGGCTTCAGAAGGGGGCCAAGGAGCTGTCAATTAGGTATTTGCTGCCCAACAATTCCAGGAAAAATGCCAGGAGCAGAACAGAGATCTGTATACAACATTTACAGATGTGACCAAGGCCTTTAATATTGTCTGTCATGAGAGCTTATGAAAAATTAAATCAAAATTTAGTTGCCCAGAGTTCATCAGTATGGTATGTCAATTTCATGATGGCAAGCTTTCCTGGGTTCTGGACAATGGATAGTACTCTGGAGTTTTCCACTAACCAATGGAGTGAAACAAAGTTGTATACTTGCCCCCCCCCATGCTTTTTAGCATGATGTTTGCAACCATGTTGTCAAATGCCTTAAATGAGGACGAACATGGCATCAGAGTCAGCTACTACATTGATGGTAAATTCAACATGAAAAGCCTACAAGCCAAAACTAAAATGGAGGGAGTATTGCTATATGACTTTTTTGTTTGCATGTGATTGTGTACTCAATGCAGCTTCTAAAACTGAAGTGCAACAAAGTGAATTCTCTGCTGTTTGTGCTGATTTTGGCCTAACAAGAATTCACAGGTCTTCTGTCAGCCAACACTATACCATCCATATGTGAAACCATTGGTAACAGCAAATGGAGAAGTTTTGAATGCTGTGGATAAATTCATTTATCTTGGCAATATACTTTCAGGGAATGTCCACATTGATAAGCAGGTTGACACATTAATTACCATAACTAACTGTTTAGGAGGCTCCTAAGGAAAATGCAGGAGAGAAGAGGTGTTAGACTTATCAACATGAAGGCTTACAGACCATTGTGCTGATTGTTGTAGGTCTGTGCAACCTGAACAGTGTACCAGTGCCATGCCAGGAAACTGAAACACTTCCATTTGAATTCTCTTAGCAAGATTCTGAAGATCACCTGGCAGGACACTGAGGTCTTTTCTCTAAACTGCCCAGCATTCCAACTCTACTGCAGAGAGCACAACTCCTTTGGGCTGGCCACATAGTTTGAATGCCACACATATGCTTACCAAAAAGACAATTTTATGGAGAACTCATACTGGGCAAGTGCTCACAAGGTGGTCAGAAAAAGTGATACAAGGACACTCTCAAGGTCACTCTTAAAACATTATAAGTGATTGTATGACATGGGAGGCACTGGCACAGGACCACTCAGCATGGCATGCTCTTGTCAGAGAACGCGCTGTGCTCTGTGAGCAAAGCAGAATTGAATTAGCTCAGAAGAAACACAAGATGCACAAAGTTGGAGCATCCATCCCAAATGTTCATCTTTGTGTCCAACTTGTGGCAGAGCATTTCAAGTTCATATTGGTCTTATCAGCCATAGATAGTTGAACATGCTAACTTGACTCTAACATAATGATATCATTTTGGTCCTCTTCAAGAATAAAGGACAACAACCAAGCAACCAACCAATCTATATCTCAAGTAGGCAAGGACTCTACACCAGATGAAAATCAAGTGGCACCAAAGCCAGAGGATCAAGCACTCAGATCTCAGCTGAGACCCTCTGAACAAAAACCCTTGGAAATAGGAACTCTAGGTCTAATTTGAGCTCTTGAGTACAAATCTCGGTTAACTAGTCTGTCTAGTCATGCCTAAGTATGTTTCTAATCATTACTGCCTCTCCTTTTATAGCACTTGCTCTCCCTTTTTTCTAGGTTTCTCATCTCACTCTATCTGGACTTCGAAATTGGACTGTCCCTGATGTAATGCTCCACTTGTTCTCAGCCCAACGGTTCTTCATCTTCCTGCCACCAAAAGAGGATTTGAAGTTGGGTGAGCCTTGGTGGATTATCCCCAATGAAGTGAAACATCTTCCTTCCACTCGCTTCTATCCACCAAGGTCCAAAATAAAAGAGGTTAGAAAAGATCCTAAGGCTCTAGGTCCATCCCTGTTCTACCTGCTCAAATCTCCCTGAACATTCAGTTTGATAATCTTGCCTCAGGCCTGACTCGGCCTTCTTCAGATCCAACCCAAATGCATCAGGTCTCTATACTCAGCATTAGTTCTAATGCCCTAAACCACAAACCTCAACTCATCTATATCAGGAGTCTAGAATCCGTAGGTATGAGTATATTTGCTTTGAAATTATGTATACTTATCTCCCCTAACTAACTTCCTGTATCTTCCCTTGAACTTGTTCCAGACAACTCTTAGAGCTTCCAGATAACCATTTTCCCACCCTCCGGACCAAGAGGAAAGAAGAAGGCTTCAAGGTCTTTGGGGAAAAAACACAATTATCCCAATAAGTTTGAAAGCAAATTGTCCCGTCACTTAGTGCAGATAACATTTTGACCCAGTTACCTATTTCAACCTCAGGAAAGCATATGTCCTAGGGAAGGCTCCCAAGTTGTCGGCCATTGCCTCCCACAGGACTTGATCTTTAAACTTCTGAGCATGTTCCACCCAAGGCTGTTTGTGAAGACCCGATTTGGTCCTCGGGGTACAGTGGCCTGCCTTATGGCCATCAGCGACTTCTACTACACAGTGGCCTTCAGGCAAGTACTGCCCATTGCCTACATTCTAGACTGGGGGAGCTGGGATGGAATAGTGGGCATAGTCGATCCTTCTGAACAGAATCCACAGAATAGCCTTACACCTTAATCACTCCCAGCCAGTTTTTTTTGTTTGTTTGTTTTTTTAGGGAAGATAGGAAAGGAGGAGTTTCTCCCATCTGTGAACAAAATTCTTAGCCAAGCCTTCTTCTAGAATACATTCAGAGAAAAATCACCAGGATGGTGAAGTGATTGAAAAACACACTATAGCAAGACCAGCTGAAGGAACTTGACAAGTTGAACCTAAAAATTTAGTGAGGACATGATGGCTGTGCTGCAGGAAGAGGATTAGGTTTATACTCCTTGGCCTAGCTAGGAAGAATGAGTGCAAGTTACAGAGATGCAGTTTTTACTTGATATAAGGAAAATTTTTCTAATAATTGTAGCTGCTTTCAAATGAACTAGTTTATCTCCACAGTTCCTTTCAGCACTAATATACAATGGAGTGGGCTATTTTCTAATCCTATTGTTGATTCTTCAAGTGGGAATTAAGTGACAACTTCTCTGGGATAAAGTAGAAGAGAAGGGATTCAGGGATGGTTTGACTTGGATGACCTCTGAGGGCCTTTCCAACTGTGAGATTCTTTACCCTTTCTGGTCACAGGATCCATGCTGAGTTCCAGCTCAATGAACCACCCCTCTTCCCCTTCTGGTTCTCTCCAGGACACTTCACTGGACACATCATTCTCTCCAAGGATTCCTCCCATGTCCGTGACTTCAAGCTCTTTGTGCCCAATCACAAGTAGGTTTTTCATAGCCCCTTTGGGGGCAATTCAGCTAAGTGAGGGACTCTGACTTGTCTTAAAGACAGCAGAATATGATCACTGTCACTTTCAAGGTTCCTTTCCTTGTTCCTCAGGGATAGTTTTCTGGGAGAGATCTGATAACAGCATATTTGGCAGGGAGCAAACAAAGGGAAGGGAGCCCACAGACACGACCCTGAAAGCCCATCTATTTTGATGATTTGGCCTAGGAAAGGAGAAGGTTATTTCTTCTTACCTTAAGATGTCAAAAGCTCCCCAAAGTAGTAGATCTGAAGATTACTTGTGATAGTGTTCCCTTCCAATGACATTCTCCTAGCTAATCAATTGTGAGGGGTCTCCACTCACCTGGAAAAATCCTGGATAACAGAAACAACTTGCAGATGGAATATTTGTATATTCCAGATTTCAGTAATCTTATGGGTGATTGCTTATAGGAAATGGAAATAGAAGAGGGAGAGAGGTATTGTTCAGACCCTAGCAGTGTCCTAAGATAACTTTTGGACTTACCCTTTTACTATTTTGAAAGAATTTTCCTTACCTAAAATCCAGCCTTGGATGTTAAAATCTTGAGACGATTGTTTGTCAGACCTCCAAGTCTCTATTTGTCCTCCTCAACTTCCTTTCCAGATTTCTGCCCATTTTGAAGCCATCCATCCAATAGTATATCCTCAGCCACTGCCTTCAGCCCTAACACCATTGACTCATTGATATAAGCCAACTTCCCGGGTTTGCACTCATCAAAACTTCATATCAAAACTTCATATGTACTTCTTTTATAAGGCCTCTGAATGTGGAAATGGATTGGCTTTACCAGAGTAAAGAAAATGGCAACCTCAAGACCAAAATGAACATGGATATTGGCTATCTCCCTCAGGTGTGTGTGATCTGCTGCTTGACTTGGGCAGAGCTTTTCTACAATTCTGTTCTATCCTCTAGTCTAGGTAATCCCTTGGATTATATTGTGCTAGGAACAAGATTACGGAGAGGAAAGTGTCCAATTCACTTGGACCCCCTGTTGGCTATAGAGAAAAAGAATAGCCTGAATGTTGTTCCATCATTCAATTGTGGTTTTCTTGGAAAAGATACTGGAGTAGTTTGCCATTTCCAGTGTGTCCCCATTTTACAGAAGAGGAGCTGAGGCAAATACAGTTTGTGACTTGTTCTGAGTCACACAGCTAATAGGTGTCTGGGGCCAGATTTGAACTCAGATCTTCCTGACTCTACTGTATTCGCTGTGACTCTTAGTTGCCACACTGGTGGATTGATTCTACAAATGTACTCTGTGTGAAGACGAATGGTGAATATTCCCCAAGAATTCCCCTTAACATCTGATTCCCTTGAAAAGTCATAGCTTTGATGTCAATGGTCACTCCAGTCTAGGAAAAATAGCAGGGGGTTTGTCCATCTACTTATATTCCTGTTCTTTTGGTGAAATGTAGCTTTGGGTTTACTCTGTTTCTAGGCAATGATAATATCTAGTACTTCAATAATAGTCAATATATATTTACTAAGTGACTATTCTGTGTCTGGCATTATGTGAATCAATGGGATACAAATGCAAAAAAAGATAGTCCCTGTTCTCAAGGAACTTAGAATTTAAAGGGAGAAGACAACCCATAAAAAGAAATTGAAAAGGGGTGGGGGGAGAAAGTACCCAAAGCAGGGCCATGAGAGAGTAGTCATCCTTAAAAGAAGGCTGTTTATTTATTAGGGCTCCATCTTCCACTAAGAGGGCCAGAGGGTATTGAGGAAATACAAGTAGTAAAACTGATTTCATCTTACAGAATAATGAGGTTTTCCCAGTAAATGAATTTCCTGGAATATGATTTTAAAAGTCCGAAAAAATTGCAAAATAGTGTAATTTCAGGAAATGAAGAGTTCCTAGCTTACTAGCATTAAACTAGTAGTGATTTAAAATCTTCATTAAAGACCTACATAGATCTTTATTTTTACCTAACTATAATTCTTATTCTAAAATAGGAGAAATGTGAACAAATCTATTCCTTAAATGTGATAGCTTATATTTTGTTCTACTCCCATGTTTCATTATTTCTTTCTTCCATTCTTCTACTCTTCAGAGACATAGCATCATTTCTAAGAGTCCAGCATAGGCAATTCTCTTCCAAGATAATTCACAATTATGATGTCTCTTCTTTTCCTCTAAGCACTCCACACTCCCCCTTTTTATATACTGACAGTTGCCAAATCTTGTAGATCCTGACTGTGGTGCCTCAGTACTTGGGCTCTCTCTGGATGCCTATAGCATTTTGAGTATGACCTGAAAGTTCTGGATTTGGGCCATGATGCTCTTGAGAGTTTTTATTTTATATTTTTTCAATATATGGCCAAAAGATCATTTTTCTATTTTCATTCTGACCTTTGGTTCAGTATTCTTTTATGATTTCTCAAAATATGATATCCCAGCTCTTTTTATGGTCATAGTTTTCAGATTATCTAGTGATTCTTAAATTATCTCTTCTTGATCTGTTTTGCAGGTCAGTTGTTTTAGATGTGAGATGATCAATTGTTTTAGATGTGAGATATCTTACTTTATGGTATTTTTTCAGTCTTTTGACTGTTTTATTATTTGATGTTGTTTCATTACTTTTCAAGTGGCCAATGACTTTAGATTAAGTTTTGTACTTCTTGTACTAAGCCATCAATTCTCCTTCCAGTCTCCTCCAAAATAGTCATTTATTTTCTAATCATTTCTAACCATTCTCATTTCATTTATAAAATTATGTATTTATAGAATTCTTAATATTTATTTATATTTATACTATTTATATATATATATATATATATACATATATATATATATATACTATTTATGGAATTAAAAAATCCTTGCTTCATTTATTCCAGAAATTCTAATTGACCTTGAATCCAATCTGTGTTTTTCTTTGAAGCTTTTCTTGTAGATAGTTTGAATTTTCTTCTTCTAGGTTTCTATCTTAGGTATCTCAAAGATTATCTTACCTGTTCATTTATACCTGTTCATTCATACAATTCAACAAGCCTATTACAGTTTCTGCATATAATAGACACTTAATAAATGTTTTTTGTCTTTCTGCCTTAAAGTAGTAGGGAGTTTTTGTTTGTTTGTTTGTTTGCTTGTTTAGTTTACATATTCTTCGAGCTGTACTTCCTGAATTGGGACTTATGTTAACATCTGATTCTGAACCTTTAAGGAAAAAGTATCTGGGCCTTTTTTGGTCTTGATTTGTATTCTCTGGAGTCCTGTTATTTTTTCCTCTGGATTTTGAATGTTCTGGATACAAGAATTTCCAGGGCAGCTTAGGCCAGGGATATGCAAATTTTTAGTGCATCCAAAGTGGTATGATCTTCTAGGGCAAAGTCTGATCGCTGCCCTCTTATTCTGAGCTTTACAAGCTCCTGACCCTGGTTTGAGTCTGGGTGATACAAATGTAGGCTTTCCTTTAGTTTGAGTTCTGGTAAACTGCTGATGATTGCATCCTCTGTCAACTACCTGGAGGGATCTGCAGGTTTACAACTACAGAATTTCAGGTTTCCCTTTGATTTGTGTTACTTGTCCTGGTTACTTGACTATTGGTCTCAGTCTGAGCTAGAGACTAAATGCACAATCACTCTTTAGGGTCAAAACTAGAGAACTGCCACTTTTTCCTGTTCCTACTTCTTGCTTAGTATATAACATTAGGCCCAAAATTGCAGTCCACTAAAATTCTCAGATCATTTCTGTATAATTGATATCAAGTCATTCTCTCCTGTCTCAGACTTGTATAGTAGATATTTTTAACCACAATATGGACTTTACATTTTTTCCTATTAAATTTCTTCTTAGATTCAACCTGATAAGCTCTTTTTTTGAGATCTCTTTTGAAAACTGATAACTATCCTTCCCAGTTTGGTAACATCCACAAATTTAATGTGATTGATGAAAAGTGTTAAATGGCAAGGGAATTGGCATCCTTGGGGCATTCTACTAGACTTCTCTTTCCACTAACTATCAACTCATTTATTAATAATTTGTCCTTTTCACCTGATCTATCAACAAGTTATAAATCTACCTAACTGAACCGCTGTCTAACTCATAAATCCTCAACTTATCTACAAAAATAATATGAGAGACTTTGACAAAAATTAAGCTGAAATTTAGGTAAACTATAACTACAGCATTCCTCTCCTAATTAACCCAAATTTTAAAAAAATAGATTAGTCTGGTCTTGTTTCTGATGAAGTGATCACTATTCTACAAATTTACAAATATATTCCAATATTTTTCCAGAACCAAAGTCAAGCTTATAGGCCTAGTTTTTTATAGATTCCGTTCTCTTGATTTTTTCAATTATAACATTTGCTTTTCTCTAGTTATATGCTACTTTTCCTTTTCTCCATAATTTTTCCTCTTAATCTCATTGTACATATTCTCTTTCTGGGTAGATATAGAGTTAAATGAGTCAATAAGCATTTATACAGCACCTACTGTGCCAGGCACTGTGCTAAGTACGAGAAAGGCAAAAACAGTCCCTACTCTTGAGGAACTCACAGTCTAATGTGGGGAAACAACATGCAAGTAATTTTATACAAAATGGAGAAAATTAACAGAGAGAAAACACTAGCATTAAAAGGCATTGGAAAAGGCTTCTTATAGAAAGTGGAATTTTATCTGAAACTTGGAGGCTAGAAAGCGGAGAGAGAGGGAGGAGGAGTATTCTAGGCATAAGATCCAGCCTGAGAAAATACCCCAAAAAGGGAGTTGCAGTGATCAAGGAAATCAGTGTCATCACCTCACAGAGCACATAGGGAAAAGTAAGGAGAAGGAAGACTACAAAGGTAAGAAGGGCCAAGTTATTAACTCCAACAGAGAACTTCACATTCAGTCCTAGAGGTGATAGCCAATTAAATGCTAAACCAAACCTTGACCCTCTCTTCAGCTCATCCATTCAACTTCTTACTCCAGGAAGTCACACTCTGGGCTTTGGGGCCATGGTCCAGAAGGATCATGAAGGAGAAGAATGCTTTTAACCTAGTGTCCTTCTCCTAGATGCTCCTGTAATTACTGGTGCATGTGAAGGTTATGTAGCACTTAGCTGACAAAGATCCACCTTCAGTAGGTTGAATTGTTCATCCATAAGAGAGAAATTTGCACGGATTCCTTTATATCTTATTCCCTTGTAACCTGCAATTCAGCTTAACAATTAGTTAATAAACATAAAGTGCCCATTATGTTCCAAATAGCATGCTAACAATGAGGGCTATAAAGAAAGGCAAAAAGTATCACCTCTGCTCTTCAGGACCCTACACCCTAATGGGGAGAAAGCCTACAAAATACCAATATGATATTAGCAGAATTAAATTGGTGATAATTAATAGGAGAAGGCCTATAATAAAGGTTATTGGTATACGCTTCCTGTAGAAGAAAGCATACATGTGCTTGACACATTGCTAGATGCAGTGAGGGATATGCCTTAGGGGTAAAGGACAGAGTTCTCTGTTCAAATCTCATTGGCTTGTTTGAGAAGCCAACTCTGAACCATAGCACTATTTCTATCTAGCCATCCAAAGTTAACTAACCCAAACTCTTAGATTTGTAATTAATGCAACTATACGGTCATGTTTGGATCATTGAGTTTCTGGCAACATGATATATCCCACTCACACTTTTGCTCAACTTAATTTGCCCTCTGAGAGTGAGAATCACATCTTCTCCCTCTTCTGCATCTTCTCAAAGAGATTGATTCAGAGCTCAGATCATAGGGATCACTCAGGATAGATCCAGAAAAAATACTTCCTTCTCACAAAAGGACTAATCTCTCCCCAGACCATAACCAGAAAATTCACTCAGGAATTTTTGAGTCATCAGTGACTTCTTACTCTCTCAGATGGAGCTAGAGTCTTGGGGACCCTCAGGATCAACTGAGATTCACAAGAAGGGCAAAATAACCTACAGAAGACCCTCTGAGCAGTCCAGTCAGTTTGTCTTTGAGGACATTGTGTGGCAGCAGAAGATAAGCTGGGAGAAGGCAGTCCAGCGGCTAAAAGTTGCCATGTATCCCTTCTTGAAGGTAAGGTTACCTAGAATGATTAGAGGGCAGAATTAGATTGGCCCTTCTAGGACAAACTGGCCGAAGTTGCTAGGATGTTAGCAAGAATGACAGAAGCAGGGGGCTAAAAGTTAAATTCAAGATTTTTACAATTCTCGGGGAATAATGGAAGAGATACTTTTTGATTTGGGGGAAAAGTGCAAAAGGCACCTTGCATCTTTCTGTTACTCCTAACACCAAACACTAGAATAGAAAATGTGGCCTTATCAAAAGCTCTCATTTCCTTTGGGACGTGTAAAGTTTCTCAGATAAGGACACTGGGGTCAAAGTTAGAAATAAAAATATATAAATATGTAAATTCTTAGCGGGAAATTACCTAGAAGAATAACATCATAGAAAGCAAGACTTGGAATCAACCTTAAGGATCATATTGTCCCCACCTAATCCATGAAATTTCCTGAACATCCTCGAGCAAGTGATTCTTAGATTCTGTTTAAGCACCTCCAGTGGCATTTCACTATCCCTGAAGTAATTATTTCATTTTACGCTAATCCTTTTATTGAGTCCTAACCTGTTTATAATTACCATTGATTCTAGTTCTGACTTGCAAAAATAGACCTAGTCCCTCTTCCCCATGACAGCCATCCAAATAAACTTCTGGACAGCTATCAAAGCTCCCATTCAGTCTTTCCTCTTATATAAATATCCCCAGTTTCTTCAACCATTCCTCATATGGTATTGTTTTTTGTTCCCTTCTTATCCCCTTAATGTGCTAAATTGTCAATATCTCATTTGAAATGTATCTCTGACACCAGGAACATAGAGGAGCTGAGCTATCCCTTCCTTTGTTTAGTCACTCCATCTCTTAATGTCATTTAAAATGGCATTAACTTTTATTTACAACAGAATTCTCTTGATTCTTTGAGTTAAGCCTGTCTTTTTTTCCACATGAATTGCTAACTAGTGTTTCCTCCATCCTATATTTGTAATAGTTTGTTTAAAAATCTAAGCACGTGACATTATCTTTTGTCTCTAGTAAATTTAATCTTGTCAAATTTGACATATCTTTTTTAAATGATGAGACCATTTTACATTTGCTATTCCTCCTGTATTTAAATAGACTTATATGTCCTATCTAGTCCCCAAACCCATTATAAAAGACTGTGTCAAATGATTTATTAAAATTTCAACATACTTAGTGTAGAGCCTTCCCCTGAATCCTCAGTCTAGACCTGTATTAAAGGAAAATGGGCTAAGGCTGGCATAATTTGTACTTGGTGAACAATTTGAACTTGGAATCAGCACTTTTCAATCTCATTGCTCCCCAGTCACATATCAAATAATATGTTTTAGTATTTTTCCTCTGGTTAGTATCAAGTTTATCTATGTATAGTTTGCAGAAACTATCTTCTTTCTCTCATTAAAAACCTAGACAGATTGCTCCAGTTTTTCAATACCTCTTCCATTCACCAAGTTTTCTTAAACACCATGAACCGGGACAGCTAGGTGATGCAGTGGAGAGAGCACCAGCCCTGAATTCAGGAGGACCGAGTTCAAATCTGGTCTCAGACACTTAACACTTCCTAGCTGTGTGACCCTGGGCAAGTCACTTAATCCCAGCCTCAGGGAAAAACAAACAAACAAACAAACAGACACCATAAGCCATTGGATTACACTTAAATTGTACTTCAGCTAGGCCAAAAGACATGAACCAACATCTGTTGAGCTACCTATCATTTTTCTTCCTTTGCTATTGTATCAAAGAGGCTATTCTGCTTTTTCAGCCATCTTTCCTTACAGATTCTCTAAGAATGACATCATATCTATTTTCTTCTCTATAATTTTTTAAATAATCAAGTTAGTTTTTATTTTGCCAAATAAACATTTCCCCCAACCATTTTCAATCTTTCCTCCTATTGCTGCTGAACAGAGCTGAAGAAAAACAAAATTGTATTTGCAGGTTTAGTTGTGGATTTTATTTTTGGTATAATTTCAACTGGGTCCTCTCTGCATGCAACAAAACAATTTTTTGTACTCATTTTAGTCTAACCTCCAGGACTTTCTTCTTAATAATTTAAGTACCTGACTCCTCCCCAACTAATACTTCAATATACAATAAGGATATATAAGGACTTCAGTATACATATGGATATTCCCTCAAACACCCTAACCTTAGAGTTCTTCAGTTTATTTGCTGTGACTTAGTCTTCCACCTCACCTGATCAAAACATCTTGCCATCACCCACAAAGGCTCTGCTTCCGTATTTATGAGCTCTAAAATGTCCTTATCTGATCACAATCTTGTCATTCCATCTCTCCCTCACATAATCCCCAATCCTGTTCTTCATTCTCATCATATCCTCCAATCTCCAAACCATGACCTTAGTTCTTTCCCAGGCCATGAGTAGCTCCATTCTACTCCTTCATCTTAACCCCTTTGTGCACCAGTCCAACTGCATGTTGTCCTTGTGTCCTAAGTCCCTTGCTCTTTCTCCCATTGCTGATCTTGTCCTGCCAAGCCCCAGCTTTGTGTAACCATCTAATGCCATTGATCCAACTTCATAGGCTGGTAAAAGAAAAGAGAAAAAAAAAATAATGGCAACTATGCTGACCAGGTCCACTCCAAGTTCATAATAAATAATCTAATTATGTCCTTATTGCAGCAAGCCAGTCCTTTTACACCTCCTTAATCCTATTTACCATAATGACTGCCAAATCTCTTCAAACCTCTCTTCCCTCTCTCTTTCCTCACCTTCTCAGTTGAGAATCTTGACTCATATTTCAAAATGAGTCCATTTGCAGAGAGTTCCCTCTTTTATCCTTGTACTCTTCTCACATTACTCAGATACCTTCCACTACATCTCCTCCTTGACCCGGATTAAATGAAGAATTAGTTTTTCTCTTTGCAAAGGCAAACTCTTTTATATGCACAAATGATCCTATTCTATCCTGTCTTCTCTAGCAGATTTCCCTCTCATCCTCACTTTGTCACTAATCTTCAGTCTTTTTGTCTACAGACTGTTTCCCTATCTCCTACAAGTAAGCCCATGTTTCCCCCATCCTTAGGAAATTAATGTGGTTTGTTCATTCCTGCTGACTATTACTATTTTCCTTTCCCCACTAGCTCTTAACCTTCTGCCAGTCAATCTACTAATATTTTTTAAGTACCTACTGTATGTCAGACACTGTGCTAAGCTCTGGGAATGCAAAGAAAGGCAAAAGACAGCAGGATTACTTTCCAAAAATTCATAGTTTAATGGAGAAGGCAACTTGAAAAAAAAACTATATATAAACTAAGAGAAGCAGAGAAGGACAGAGGAGGGAGAAAGAAAGAAGGAAGGAGCAAGGGGAGAGAGGAGGGAGAAGGGAGAGACAGAGATAGGAGACAAATTGGGGTCATAAAGAGAGGGAAGACACTAAAGGGATCAGGAAGGACTTAATGTATTTTTAGCTGAGGCTTGAAGGAAACCAATCCAACCAAAAGGTAAAGATAGTAGGGAATTCTAGACATGGGGATAGCCACTGAAAATGCTCAGTCAGAGAAGACAGTGATAGATTGTGAGAAAGCTATATGTCTCTGGATTGCAGAGAACATGGGGGCAGTAGATTTAAGATGAATGGAAAGGTAAGAAGGGGCCAAGTTGTTAAGGACTTTAAAAGTCTCATCCTTCCATTGATCCTTGGAAGTTACTTTTATCTCAGAATATCCAGGAACCTTTCCATTTTTTCTTTTTCATTATTAATTAAATTGTAATTTCATTATCAAAGGCTATGTCCAAAACCATAAGTCTCATTCTGAGCATTTGGGGCCTATTAATAACTCTGTGCCAGAGGGTAAGGATCATCATTAGTCTTCTGGAATCATGGTTGTTCATTGTACTGATAATTCTCAAATGTTTCATATAAATTTTCTCTTATCTTTTCCCTTGGGGAAATTCTCCCACTGTCAACCTTTCACCCCATGTTGATCAATCATTGTCCCTTCAGAACATTTTCCTTCATGGCCTCTTTCTTGAATAATTTCTTTCATCTCCCCAAAGAACTCCTTATCCTCACTAAAAACTGGAGCATAGATAGGTATTTGCCAAGCCTATTCACCTTTTCTTTAGATGAGGAGACTTGTTTGTACTTCAGAGTCATATACCTAAGTGATATCTTCCAGGAAAAAAAATCATGCTGTAGTTTATCCAAAAGCCAGTGAAACAATTATATTGTTTTCCCTGGCACTATGCTGGAGGGTTATAGTTCTTTGCAGCATCCCCTGAAAAGTCCAGTGGCTAACTACTCCCAACAAACTGTCTTCTTGATACAATATGCATATTAGTACTACTGAATTCTGAGGCTAGAATCAGGATCTAGCATTTCCCTCCTGGGTCTAAAGAAATTTTATCTGGCTATCTCTCAGGTCACCTACTTGCCTATTATCAAAGCATTTGAACGAGCCAGGATTGAAAAAAAGCTGGTGCACTCCATTGTGCTCTGGGGATCCCTGGATGATCAAACCTGCTTTGGTGAGGAGTCGCTGGGCAGGCAGGACTGGGCAATGGGAAGAGTAGGGCACAGGGAGGAGGAAGAAGTGGAAGCCTTTTGCCACTCAGAATTCATGAGATTTCTGAGAATGGATCTGTGAGAGACCCAGTGGTCAAGTTGGATTCTCCATGGAGAGGTCCGGACTGTCGCTGTCTCTCATTTACACTGTCAAGTATAAATAACATTCTGTTCTTGGGAACAGGTCCTGGGAAGTGTCTGCGAGACAAAGTATTAGGAAATTCTTTCATCCTCATGCTTCTCAAGAAGAATTTTATCAGCAGCTGGAGTCAGGTACATGAGCTGTTTGAGATTCAGGTGAGCAAGGGGAGTTGCTAACTGCTGAGCCAAAGCAAGCTTGGGAGGTCCATCAATGCAAGGAGCTGAGGAAAAAAAGGGTCTTACCTTCTTCTTTGCCTCCAGAACCAGAATGATAAATCTCACAAAAAGTTGGCTGAACTTCTCCTGGAAAAGTACAACGATCATGTGATGATCCTTCTCTGCCTCCCCAACGGGACTGTGGTTTGTGCCTTTCCCCTGCCCCCTCTGCCTGCCCACTATCCATAACCTCCCTTCTGAGTCAGTACACACTAGTATTGATTTTACATCCACTATATGCAAAGGAAACAGGATCTACTTTCTCTGATATTATTGGTGTCGAGGCCTTAAAGGATGGGTAGAATTTATTAAAATATAGGGGAACAGAGTATATTGAAGTCAGGGAACACCTTTTCCCTTGATTTCCATCAAGGTGGAAATGAGTATTGTGGAAGGCATTAAGAAGAGAAACCTGGTTTAGTGGCAGATTGAGGAAGACTGAAAATGGGGAAAGGCTACAGGGCTATAGCATGTGATTAGTTCTTGAACCCTAGAGTGACATTGTTGGCAAGGTGCCCCTGTTGGCACCTCTAGTTCTACCCCAGAAGAGAGGAAGGGAAGAATGGGATCTGAAGAGGGGCCAGGAAGGCCAAGAGCAGGAAACAGATGTCCTTGGCCTGGTTCAGAGGAGCTATCTGGGAGAGGCCCCCAAGTACTAGAAAACTGGCAGAAATCTTATCCCTCTTCTAGATCCACTGACAATTGTCTCCATTACAAACATTTATCAGGCAAGACCCCTTGCCAAAGACTGGAAATACAAATGTTTGTTCAATTGAATTTCAGGTCCACCACATAAGTGCTAGTGATCTGTGCCAAGTCTCAAAGGAAAGCAGTAGTAAACAACTGAACTCAGTAACGATGTATGAACAGTTCCTGCAGAAAGGACTTTTTGAAGCTCAGCCCTTTCTTCAAAGAAAGCTAGGAGGTTTCTTTTAAAGGAATTAATGGGCAGGGCAGGGCATTCCCTCATAGGCTGGGATTCAGAGAAGAAAAAGTTATAAACCTCAGTGGAAGCCCAGGAGTACTGCCATCTTCTGATTATTTTCTTGGATGTCTACAGTCTCCCAAGACTTGTTTTCCCCCAGAATTTAAGATGGTCTGAGCCACATCTCTAGTAACACCTCTGAGCATTGTTCCCTAAACCTACTCTCCTCTCCTCTCTTCCCCAATTATTTTAATATTCTATGTTTCTAAGGTTCGTATAATTGTAGTATGTGTTGGTTACAAGATAATTGTTTAAAAACAAAAATCTAATAAAGTGGACTTCTCTTTATCTATTTTCCTGGGATCTAATTATCAATCGTCCTCTTTCTAATCTATTGATGCTTCCTTAGCTTTGCTTCTGGATGGAGTGAAATTTTTAAAAAAATAATGTTATAATATTGGGCCTTTTGACCTTGAGGCCATCATGACAGTCTCCCCTTAGGTGAAGTTATAGAAACTATACCTAGAACCCATAGTTAAGATGTAGTTCTGATAGATTTGAGCCATCATGAGTCTCCTTTAAGGGAGGCTGTAAGCTTATAGAACATACTCATAGAAAAAAAATATGACAATAACATTTTTGAAAGTTAGTAAATTTTGTTTCCACCAGTTTGCTTTTCTCCCTGCTTTTCAAACCCCAAAATATTTTTCCTGATCCCTGATAAGCAGTTCAGCCGGCTCCAGAGGGCCACCCCTTCCTGCTGAAGAGACATGTGTCTCTGGGTTCTCCATATAGCACTGCCCTCATGTGAGCTATCTGTGTGTTGGTGAGCATGTGTGTCAGGTCTTCCTTTTTTCTTTTCCCTGATCCTTCTTCCCAACTGCTTACAATAAAATTTTAAATTGAACTAATTTTTATTATTTTATGTGTTATCCTCACATCTGAATTCATTAATGATTTTCTGCTTAATGTATTCTTGTTGTCCACAAGCTCTGACTTAAACATAAATTGGATGCCAGAACAAGGATTTAAGCTATTGACAATCATATATGCATACATATGGTACTTATAGCAGAAAGCAAGAATCAATAGGGGAACCCTACATCTCAAAAAATCCTCAAATATTAGTAATAATGATTTCAAAATTTTAGCCTGGGTGAAACTGAGATGGCAGAGTATAGGCAAGGATTCATATGAGTTCTCCCAAATTCCCATCTGAACAACTTTAAAATAATACTTCAAATTCTGAAGTGGCAGAAGCAACAAAATGATGAGATAACTTTCCAGCCCAAGACTACTGAGAAAGCTGACAGGAAAAGTTCTTCTCCTTGAGGTGAGAGTGGAATTCAGGCTGCCCCTGGCAAGCCAGCAGTAGGCCTCAGATGAGTAAAAAGGAAGCAGAGGGCTTAGCCCACAAACAATAAGGAAGTCAAACAATTGGTCAGAGGAAGATTACAGGGGACATTTTCCTGTCACTGGTTGCAGAACTTTGTTGCATTACCCATATGCAATCCCTGGTAAAGAGGAGCCCCAGCACACTAATGCATTCCCACAGGATAGCAGGGAGCCTGGTCATAGTTCCAGGCTGGAAAAGAGTACTTGTGGTCATTCACAGACCAGAGCACAGGCCAAGAGATCAGTGACCACACCTCTCCAAAGTTCATGCTATGTTGGAAGAACTGAAATCTTTTTTTTTTTTATCCAAAAAGAAGTATTGATCATTCTATTTTACATTGGCTCTCTTGATTGACGTTTTGGGTTTTCTTTTTTTTTTTTAATTCATTTTTCCAAATTATCCCCTCCCTCCCTCCACTCCCTCCCCCCGATGGCAAGTAATCCCATACATTTTACATGTGTTACAATATAACCTAGATACAATATATGTGTGTAAATACCTTTTTCTTGTTGCACATTAATTATTAGCTTCCGAAGGTATAAGTAACCTGGGTAGATAGACAGTAGTGCTAACAATTTACATTCGCTTCCCAGTGTTCCTTCTCTGGGTGTAGTTGTTTCTGTCCATCATTGATCAACTGGAAGTGAGTTGGATCTTCTTTATGTTGAAGATATCCACTTCCATCAGAATACATCCTCATACAGTATTGTTGTTGAAGTGTATAGTGATCTTCTGGTTCTGCTCATTTCACTCAGCAACAGTTGATTTAAGTCTCTCCAAGCCTCTCTGTATTCCTCCTGCTGGTCATTTCTTACAGAGCAATAATATTCCATAACCTGGAAGAACTGAAATCTTAAGAGCAACACCCTTCATCCTAAACTAGCTCTTAAAATAGCAACATGAAAAGTCTAAAGCTAGGGCCCATACCCCTTCCCAACTGGGAGCAGAACCCAACTTTATTTTATTTTATTTTATTTTATTTTGTATAATGTTTGGGCTAGCTTTCTGGAGGTCCTTCAGATGGGTCTTGGTCTCAGCAGGATAGATACCACAAAAATGGTCAGGCATAGAGTCTAGAGTCTTTAGTGTCTTCTTTATGTCTCCTTTACAGTCTGTCTGCCACAGTTTGAGCCAGTCTCAGTTTGTGTCTTCCCCAGTCTCCTCCTTTAGGCTGTGACAGTCTGCCAGTCTGACCCAGTGTTGATCTTAGTGCAGGAGGCAGGAGAGATACCATGAGGCTGGTCAGATAGACTGTCTCTCTTCTAGTCCTTCTTATCTTTTATATACCTTATTGTAATTACATCATTACAGCATATTATGTATGTGTGAACTAGAGAACCATTACATCATTACATCACCATGCTAAGTTCTAAGTATATATGTGAACTGGAGAACTATCATCTCATCACTTGTTTCAAGTATACTTCTCCAGAGTTCCAGCCCTTTACACTTTTTTTTTTCTGAGACAACTGGGGTTAAGTTACTTGCCCAGGGTCACACAGCTAGGAAGTATTAAGTGTCAGAGACCAGATTTGAACTCAGATTCTCCTGACTTCCACTGTGCCACCTAGCTGCACCCCCAAATTATTTTTAAAGCTATTTTTTTCCAAATACATGCAAAGGGGGGCAGCTAGGTGGCGCAGTGGATAGAGCACTAGCCTTGAATTCAGGAGAACCAGAGTTCAACTTCCTAGCTGTGTGACCCTGGGCAAGTCACTTAACCCCAGCCTCAGGGGGGAAAAAAGACAAATACATGCAAAGATAGTTTTCAACATTCACCTTTGCAAAATTTTGTTTAAAATTTTTCTCCCTCCTTTCCCCCCTCCCTGCCATAGACAGCAAGAAATACAATATAAGTTAAACACATGCAATTCTTCTAAACATTTCCATATTTGTCATGCTGCACAAAAAAAAAAAAAAAAAATCAGGCAAAAAGTTAAGAAAATGAGAAAAAAAGATGAAAATGTTATATTTTTGTCCACATTCAGTCTCCTTTCCAACACAAATCTATTGGAATTTCCTCGTTGTTAAAAAGAGTCATGTCCATCATAGTTGATCATCACATAATCTTGTTGTTGTTGTCTACAATGTTCTCTTGGTTCTACTCACTTCACTTAGTATCAGTTTATCTAATTCTTTCCAGACTTTTCTGAAATCATCTTGCTCATCATTTATTATAAAACAGTAATATTCTATAACAGTCATATACCATACCCTATTCAACCATTCCCCAACTTATGGGCATCTACACAATTTCCAGTTTCTTGTCATTACAAAAAGAGCTACAAACATTTTTGCACATGTGGGTCCTTTTCACTTTTTTATGATCTCTGGGATACAGACCCAGTAGAGAGACTACAGAATCAAAGAGTATGCACAGTTTGATAGCCCTTTGGGCAAATCAGAGCCTTACTTTGACATGAAGTTAAAAGTCAAGGAAAAAACCTGGAAAAAAATAAAGAGGAAGGAGGAGGAGGAGGAAGGGAAAGAGAAGCAGGAAAATGAGGAAGAGGAAGAAGAGGAAAAGGAAGAGGAGGAGAAGGAGAAGAGGAAGAAGAGGAAGAGGAAAAAGAATGTGACCATGGAAAGTTGGTATGGTGATAAGGGAGATCAAAACATAAAATCAGAAGAGGACAATTTCAAATGGTTATATGCGAAGCCTCAAAGAAAAATGTAAATTGGATTCAAATCCCTCCCCTCAAAAAAAAAAAGAAAAGAATTTCTTGAAGAGCTCAAAAAGGATTTTAAAAACCAAATAAGAGAGGTAGATGAAAATTCAGGAAAAGAAATAATGCAAGAAAATCATGAAAAGAGAATTAATGCCTTGGTAAAGGAAGTACAAAACTATACTGAAGAGAAAAATGTCTTTAAAAAGCAGAAGTAGACATAGAAAAGCTGGTTGAAGAAAATTCTCTAAAAATTAGAATTGGGCAAGTGGAAGCTAATAACCATGTAAGATACCAAGATGAAAAATGCTGTCTACCTCCAGAGAAAGAACTGATGGAGTCTGAAAGCAGATCAAAGCATACTTTTTTTCTTTTAAACTTTATTTTTCTTGGTTTGTTGTTGTTTTGAGGTTTGTTTTGTCTGCATTTCCTTTCATAATATGGCTAATATGGAAATATGTTTTGCATTACTGCACATGTATAATCTATATCAAATCATTTGCCATCTTAAGGAGGGGAGAGGGGAGAAGGTGAGAATTCAGAACTCATTTTTTTTAAAGTGTTACTTTTTTTTACACATAATTTGAAAAATTAAAAGGCAATTTTTTAAACATTCTGGTCTTGGGTACATTGCAGTCCCCAAATACCTCTAGTTTTGTTTTGGTTTTTTCCCTAGCCTAGTCTTTTTATTTATTTAATTATTTTGCTGAGGCAATTGGAGTTAAGTGACTTGTCCAGGGTCACACAACTAGAATGTAGTCTAGTCTTTATCAAACAAACTTATTTATTCCCTAGTAGTTACCCTTCTTCTTATCCCAGTAGTCCAACCTCTTCCTCTATCCCTTATATAAGACCTCTATGTCTGAAAATTTCTATAATTGAAACATTATAGACTAGAAAATTTTAGTTTCCTAACTGATTGATGATTCCTCTTAGTGCAAGAAGAGAAAACCCACTTCATCTTCCAAAAAGGACCCCTTTTCCTGCCTATAAAATATTCAAGTAACTTTGATCCAGGAATTTTTCTAACCACAGCTACCTTTAAGTGTGGACCCATGAATCTTATACTATCATAGACTCCTTTCTTTGATAGTTAAAAGATAATCATACCCAAGTCTTCCTATTGGCATTCCTAGTTGTTTTCTTCCCTTCCTCTTTTTAGTTCCACTGTGGAGATGTTAGTCCTAGTCTCACTATGAGAGAGGTTGGTGGGCTGCCAAACTTTTAAAGTATCATTCTGGCATCAGTGGATCATTGGACTATCACTACCCCTTTCCTTGCTTTTCCCTGCCTCCTTTTCCTTAATGTAGTTCTAATTAAGCCATATAGTCTTCCCTTGTAGGTTTTTCCTTAAATGACCCAAATAATAGGGACATATTACTTATATGTCCTTAGGAAGGCCTTAGGAAGACATCAAGTACTTACTAGGCCCCTTTAAGGACAACATAGGGGTAATGATTGTAGAGGGCTGGAACTATGAAAAGGTATATTTGAATCTAAGACAGCAGAGCACTTACAGCTAATTACCTACTTGAGATGTGATAATGGTATAAACATATGGTGATGTGATGGCTCTCCTCAAGATTGGCTTCTGCTGAATGTGTTGTGATGAGGTAATTAGAGGCAAGGATTGAAGGGCTAAGGGAAAGGATCCGAGTCTCACTACCACAGTATGTTGAGGAGAGAGGATTTTGGACTCCAGATTTCATCCAGGATTCATCTTTGGCAAGCCTCGTGGTAACTTGCCTGCCTCCTTCACTTCTCCTAAAGGCCAAGGACTGTAACTGATCCTGACTCTGACTGATCCTGAGGCCCTCCAGAGAGCTAGCCTGGACATCATAAATGATATTAATCATGATAGTAGCTTTTGGTCATTTAACCAACTAGACAATTAACTTCCAAAGAAAGACAAAAGTGGAAAAAACATCTTTCCCTTGCTGGATTGATCCAATTCCTAAAAGTCTAGAGAGGTTATGGAATGTCTAAGAGAGAACTGAAGTAAGAATCAGAAGACCTTGGCTCTTTCCATAAACCTTACAGAAATGAGTTAAAAATATCAATGTTTCTAGCAGGAACTGAAACCTAACCCATTCAGTTTGAGCATGTTAATATTATATCACTTAACCTGTCTAATTTATTTTTTATACTTCATTTTTTTAAATTAATTTTATAATTATAACTTTTTTTGACAGTATATATGCATGGGTAATTTTTTACAACATTATCCCTTGCACTCACTTCTATTCTGAATTTTCCCCTCCTTCTCTCCACCCCCTCCCCTAGATGGCAGGCAGTCCTATACATGTTAAATGTGTTATAATATATCCTAGATACAATATATGTGTGCAGAATCGAATTTTGTGTTGCACAGGAAGAATTGGTTTCAGAAGGTAAAAATAACCTGGGAAGAAAAACAAAAATGCAAACAGTTTATACTCATTTCCCAGTGTTCCTTCTCTGGGTGTAGCTGATTCTGTCCATCATTGATCAATTGGAACTGAATTAGATCTTCTCTTTGTTGAAGATATCCACTTCCATCAGAATACATACTCATACAGTATTGTTGAAGTGTACAGGGATCTCCTGGTTCTGCTCATTTCCCTCAGCATCAGTTGATATAAGTCTCTCCAGGACTCTCTGTATTCATCCTGCTGGTCATTTCTTACAGAACAATAATATTCCATAACATTCATATACCACAATTTACCCAACCATTCTCCAACTGATGGGCATCCATTCATTTTCCAGTTTCTAGCCACTACAAAAAGGGCTAACACAAACATTTTGGCACATACAGGTCCCTTTTCCTTCTTTAGTATTTCCTTGGGATATAAGCCCAGTAGTACCCCTGCTGGATCAAAGGATATGCACAATTTGATAACTTTTGGGGCATAATTCCAGATTTCTCTCCAGAATGTTAACCTGTTTAATTTAAATTTTCAGTTTTTCCTATCTATAAATTATAGCCAATACAGGGAAGTTCTTCTTCCCCCTCCCAATTGTAGTTTCCTGGTGGAAATTCCTGAAGAGAAAACCTGGAAAATGCATTTAAAAGGAAGGAAGGTAATTGAAGAAGTTCCATGATAGTAAAGTCAAGAAAAAGCAACAGTGAGTCATTTATCTTAACTAAAATAGTTCTGCAGACATAGGGATGGGGTCTGGTCCAGATTGTATGCAATTCTTAAAGGGACAGTTATATGAATTATAGGAAGAAATAGACAAAACTTAAAAAGGGACCCACATATGCAAAAATGTTCATGGCAGCCCTGTTTGTAGTGGCAAGAAACTGGAAATTGAATGGATGCCCATCAATTGGAGAATGCCTGAATAAATTATAGTATATTAATATTATGGAATATTATTGTTCTGTAAGAAAGGACCAACAGGATAATTTCAGAAAGGCCTGGAGAGACTTACATGAACTGAGGCTAAGTAAAGTAAGCAGAACCAGGAGATTATTATCCAGGGCAACAACAAAATTATATGATGATCAATTCTGATGGACTTGGCTCTCTTCAACAATGAGACGATTTAAACCAGTTCCAATTGTTCAGTGATGAAAAGAGACTTCTACACCCAGAGAGAGGACTATAGGAACTAAGTGTGGACCACAACATAGCATTTTCATTCATTCTGTCGATATTTGCTTGCGTTTTCTTTCTCAGGTTTTTTTTTCCCCTTCTCAATCCAATTTTTCTTGTACAGCAAGATAAAACTGAAAAAATATGTATACATATATTGGGTTTAATATATATTTTAACATATTTAACATGTATTGGACTATCTGCCAGCTGGGGGAGGGGGTGGAGGGAAGGAGGGGAACATTTGGAACAGAAAGTTTTGCAAGAGTCAGTGTCGAAAAATTACCCATGCGTATGTTTTGTAAATAAAAAGTGTTAATAAAATTTTTTAAAAAAATTGAGTGGGACAGAGAACAAATTATAGAAACAATACATCATTAAAGATAATAAAAAACAAGGCAACATACCAAAGTATGGGAAATGTGTTTCTCTACACTCTTCCTTCACTAAAATAGAGAAAGAACAGATGAACAAATTAGGCATGAAACTTAAAAAAACAACAACTAGAAAACCAACAAATTAAAAACCAAATTAAATTAAATTATTAATTAAATCATTGAATACCAAAATAAGAACCCTGCAAATAGAAGAAATTAATGAAACATAAAATTTTAAAACCATTGTACTAATAAATAAGCTAAGAACTTTTGCTGGGGGATGTAGGAAAGTAGTCTGGGAGATTTAGACTATCTCTTATATTATTTCAAAATAAATTCCAAATGGCTACATAAAGAATAATACCATAAACAAATTAGAAGAACAAGGAAATTACCTGTCAGATGTATGAAAAGAAGAAGAATTCATAACCAAACAAGAGACAGAAAAGTTAGTAGGATATAAAATGGACAGTTTTGTTTACATAAAATTTAAGTTTTTACATGAACAAAATTAATGCAGCAAAAATTTAGAGAAGAAAGGATTTTTAAAGTTTCTCTGATAAAAATCTAATTTCTAAGATATATGGGGAACAGTAACAAATTCATAAGAAACAAGCCATTCTCCAATTAATATATGAAAAAGGATATAAGTAATCAGTTTTCAGAGAAAGAAATACAAACTAACAATAGTCATTAAAAATGCCCTAAATCACTAAAGATTTGAGAAATATAAATTTAAGCAACTCTGAGGTACTTTCTCACAGTCATCAGATTGGCAAAGTTGACAAAAAAGGAAATGGCAAATGTTGGAGGAGCTATGAGAAAATGAGAACATTAGCGTACATTATTGGTAGAGCTATAAATTGGTCCAACCATTCTGGAAAGCAACTTGGAACTCTGCCCATAAAGCTATAAAACTGCACATATCTTGAAAATGCAGTGTTGCTACTACCCCAGGCTACATCTGAAGAAATCAAACAAAGAAGAAAAGTACTTTTCTTTACAAAAATATTTATAAGAAATGATGGTTTCAGAAAAACCTGGGAAGACTTGTATAAATTGGTCCAAAGGTAGTAAAAGTAGAAGAATAATTTGTAGAAGAAAAACAATATTGTAAAAATAATCAGCTTTGAAAGAATTCTGATAGTATGGATCACAACATAGCATTTTCATTTTTTTTTTGTTTTTTGCTTACATTTTGTTTTCTTTCTTATTTTTTTTCCTTTTTGATATGATTTTTCTTGTGCAGGAAGATTATTGTATAAATATGTATACATATATTATATTTAACATATTTTAACATGTTTAACATATATTGGATTACTTGCCATCTAAGGGAGGAGTGGAGGAAGGAGGAAAAAATTTGAAACACAGGGTTTTGTAAGGGTCAATGTAGAAAAATTATCCATGCACATATTTTGAAAACAAGAATCTTTAATTAAAAGATCATATTAAAAATTAAAGAACTCTGATCAAGACAATGACCAATCATAGTTCCAAAGGACCTTCCACAGAAAGCTGATGGTTTAAAGTATAAACTAAAGCATTTTTCCTTTTTTCTCTCTGTCTCTGTCTCTGTCTCTGTCTCTCTGTCTCTCTGTGTTTCTCCCTGTCTCTGTCTCTGTCTCTGTTTCTTTCTCTCTCTCTCTCTCTCTGTCTCTCTCTCTCTCTCTCTCTCTGTCTCTCTCTCTCTCTCTCTCTCTCTCTCTCTGTCTCTCTCTCTCTCTCTCTCTCTCTCTCTCTCTCTGTCTTCCTCTACCCCATCTATTGTGTGAATTTGTTTTATAGAACTATCAATATTTGTAATGGTTTGGGTTTTTTTTTCTTTCCCAATGGATATGGGGGAGTAGAAGAAAGGGTAAAATGAAATTGAATTTTAGAAAAGTAAAACAGAGCTGATAGACTTTTTTCCTTTAAGTCTTTCTTCTGCAATGAGCTATGAAGTAACATAATTTTTCTCCTCTTTCTGCCCAAGAGGAATATCCTTTAAAATTACATGAAAATTCTAATTGCTTGCTTATAGCTTTATTACAAAAGAGTCAAATTCCTGAAAGTGTATTTTACTAACATAGGGGATAATAGATACTGGGTCATTTGTGAATTTTAAAGAGTTCTTAGAGAAGGCAATGATAGGCAAGTATGTGGAAAGTACAAAACACCCAAAAGCAAAAGTAAGTGAAATAAAATTATAAAAAGTCAAGTAAAACTCGAACAAAGAGATATGAGAAGATGCCCCTTCATGGAGGTGGAAAGTCCACAAGTATTATACGTTGGATATTTCTCTATTTATGTGTCAATTGTGCTGATTTTTCTCCCCTCTCTAAACAAATATTATTTGTCAAATGGAATTGGTTCTCTAGGAGCAGGAGAAGAGAAACATTTAATATTATGGTAATATAAGAAATAGAAAATATTATAAAAATCTTATTTTTAAATATGTTACAGTAGTTTTTTCTTCTACAGGTAGCATTTTTAAACAGTTTCTAGACTAAACTAATAGAGAAATTACAATTCACTATTACATATTAAAAACTCCCAAGTTTTTAAGTGAAAAATAATTTTTAAAAAAATAACAAAAGCAACTAATGTTTTTATGAAGAATATCACATTAGAGATCTTCTTTCTGGCCCACTTTGCCATATATAAAAGAACAAAACATTTTCTATAGTCTTTTTAATGTTAAACAGACTATCTCAAAAATAGACTATCGATATCTAATAATATATTTGTAACATAGTGTCAAAGAATAATTTAATATATTATTACTTCAGCATCCCTTTCATTTTTATATTACAAATGAAGAGAACTGATCAATCAATAAACAAACATTTATCAAACAGTTATTCTATGTTAGGCACTATGCTAAGTTCTTGGAATACAAAGTAAGACAAAAGACAGTCTGTATTGTCAATGAGTTAACAATTAATAGTTAAGAAAAAAGCAAGAAATTATATATAAATAATAGATATGAAGGATACATTGTAGATAATCAATAGGGAGTAAGTTTTAAAGGAGATTGAGAAAAACTTCTAGTAAGAAGTAGAATTTTAACTGAAATTGGAAGGAAGCCAGGAAATAGATGAAAAGGAAGTGAATTCCAATCATGGAGGGACAGCCAGTGGGGAAAAAAGTGTGAAGTCAGTGTCATTGGATGGAAGAGTACATGACAATGACTAAAGCCTAAGAAGAATAGAATGGGGAAGGGAACTGACTTAGCAAACTGTACGAGTACCATTAGAAAATGGAATATAAAAGACTGAATTAAGACTCTCCATTTATGAAACAACATTGTGCACGGAGGCTTCTTCAGGAATATCCTCTCTTCTAAGATGATTATTTTTTCTTCTTCATGAATTATACTGAAATTTAGATGCCTCATTGCTTGAAAAAGTCATAGGTAATTAATGACCTTCCTGAAGAAGCATGTGATTCAATCACCTCCATTACCATTATTTCGTGGTTTTAATCAGTGTTTCTTGGCAGATCTCTTTGCTCTGAGACATAGCTCTGGATAAATCTCTGTAAGTATGACTAGACCATTTTCATTAACACAAGTGGTACCAGACTGTGACCTTAGATCTCTAAAAGTATCTTTATTAGTCAAACATCTTTAGCAGTTCATCTACAAATCAGTGGGTTTGTAGTGGAACTTTCAGCATCAATATCTGACATCTGTGTGGATTCCATGTTACCAAGAAAACTATAGGGGTTGCTGTTACATCTTAGAGCAGCGTAGAACTAATTAATGATTTTCTACCAAATAATCCATGCAACCCCTGAGATTTTTTTTTTCTTTCTCTAGGGTGTCTCCTACTTATTTAAGGGAAAAGGTTACAGACAAATAAGAAGCAAAATAGATGGCAGGAGTGGCAAATATAAAGTAGAGTTGGGAGAGCAATAATTATCATTATCAAGGAAAGGAGTTTGGAATAATTCATTAAAAGAATATGCCATTAGGCCTGGCTATGTCATTGACTGGCAGGTTAGAGCTAGGAAATAGACAATGGAGATTGAAAAAGAGCCTCTTTCTCACAATCACTTTATAAAAACAGGATATTCCAGAAATTAGTTATACCTGATAATAGCCATATTCCTGACAGGAGAAGAGAGTAAATCCACATCACTAGGATAGATACAAAGAAAAGACAGTTTATGACCTAGAAGATCTTATAGTTAAATGAGGAAACCAACATGCAAGCAACTATATATAAACAAGCTATACATAGAATAGATCATGTATTTGATAAATATAAAGATTTAAACTTTGGGGATAAGAATTCATTATTTGGTTAAAAAAAAAAAAAGTAATGTTCAGAAAACTAAAAAGTAGTCTGGCAGAAATTAGAGACCAAAATCTTATGCCACTTACCAAGTGCAAGGGACAAAGTCCAAAGGATTCTCAGGCCACAAACCCCTAAGTACAAAAATCAGTCCCTGACCCCAATGAGCTTATATTCTTCTGGAGGCAAAATTCAGAAGACTTTTTTTCGAATCTAAAACCTCCAACCTGGATTATTCTTTGATGCTCTTGTAGGTTTCAATTTTCTAATTTAAATGTCATTTTTCTAATTTAATTTTCATAACTGTGGAAATCAAATTCCCATTTTATTTGACATTTAAAGACCTTTATAACCTGACTCATGTGAGAAATGAATGCATTGCTAGTATTTTATTATAATTTTTTTAAGGATTAAGTTTGTAGGTTTTTTCTCTGTTTTTGATCTCCCTAATTTAAGCATGTAAATCATACTAGTATCATAAAAGGAATTTGGTAAGATTTTTTTCTTTACTTATTTTTTTCAAATCATTTAGATAGAATTGGGACTAATTGTTCTTTAAATATTTGGTAGAATTCATTTGTAAATCCATCTGATCCTGGAGATTTTTTAAAGGAATTCATTTATGGCTTGTTCAATTTATTTTTTCTTAGGTAGAGTTGTTTCAGTATTCTATTAATCTGGGAATTTTATGTTTCTGTAAATATTTATTCATTTCACTTAGATTGTCAAGTTTTACTGGCATATAATTGGATAAAATAACTCCTAATAATTGTTTTAATTTCATCTTCATTCACCCTTTTCATTTTTGAAACTGATAATTTGATTTTATTCTTTCTTTTTTAAAATAAAATTAACTAATGGTTTAGCTTTCCCCCAATAAAACCAGCTTTTAGTTTTATTTATTAGTTCAAATTTTTTAAACTTTCAATAGTATTCATATCTCTTTTGATTTTCAGGTTTCCCACTTTGATGTTTAATTGTAAATTTTTCACTTGTTCTTTTTCTTGGGTTTTTTTAGTTGTCTTTAGTTGCATTGATCTGTTCTTTCTCTCATTTATTAATGACTACTTTTAAAGCTATAAAGCTTATTCTAAAGTAATGCTTTGGCTACATCCCACAAATTTTGGTATGTTTTCTCATTGTTGTCATTATCTTTAATGAAATTGTTGTGTCTATGATTTTCTTCTTTGACGTACTCATTCTTTAGGATTATTTAGTTTCAAATTGATTTTTCATCTCTGCTTCCATGGCCTTTTATTGAATGTAATTTTATTGCATTGTGGTCTGAAATGGATGCTTTTAATATTTCTGCTTTTCTACATTTTATTATGGAAATTTATGCCTTAATACATGATTGATTTTTATGAAGGTATCATGTGCAACTGAGAAAAAAGTATACTTCTTTCTATTTCCATTCAGTTTTCTCCAGAGGGATATCATATTCAAAATTTCTAAGATTTTATTCATTTTCTTAACTTCTTTATTATTTATTTTATGGTTAGACATAACTAACACTGAAAGGAGAAGGTTGTGGTCCTTCACTAGAATAGTTTCACTATTTCCTTCTGCAATTCATTTAACTTTTCATTTAAGAATTCAAATACTATGATAAATACACACACACACACACACACACACACACACACACACACACACACACACACACACACACACATATATATTACTTTACTTACTGTCCAGGGGAGGGGAGTGCAGGGGAAAAAAAAAATTGAACACATGTTTTGTAAGGATAAATGTTGAAAACTATCTTTGCATGTATTTTGAAAATAAAAAGCTATTATTACAATAAAAAGAAATCCTCAGGGTGGGAGGAAATAATTTGGATGTTCTTTTCTCAGGACAAAAAAAATTGGAAATTGAGGGGATATCTATCAATTAAAGAATGGCTGAATAAATTGTGGTATGTAGCTGTCATGGAATATTATTACTCTATGAGAAATGATTAACAGGTTGCTGTCAGAAAAAAAATCCTGGAAAATCCTTCATGAACTCAAGCAAAGTAAAATGTACTGTATACAAAGTAATAACAATGTTCTAGGTGACCAGCTGTAAATGACTTTGCTATTCTTATTAGTACAATGATTCATGACTACTCTGAAGGACTTACAATGAAAAATCCTATCTATACCCAGAGAAGAAATTGATTATGTCTGAATATAGACTCTCGCCCTTCCTTCGTCCCTCCCTTTTCCTCTCTCCCTCTTTCCTTCTCCCTTTCTCTATCTCTGTCTCTCTGTGTCTGTGTCTCTTCATCTCTATGTCTCTGTCTTTCTCTGTTTGTCTCTCTATCTGTCTGTCTCTCTCCCTCTCTCCCTCTCTTGGTCTATCTCTTTTTTCTTGATAGTTTTTTTTTTTTTTTTATTAGGGTGGGAGATCTATGTTTTCTTTCACAACAAAACTTATGGAAATACTTTGCATAGTTTCACATGTGGTTTCTTAGTGGGGTTTGGGTGGGGATAAGAGAATATAGAACTCAAGTTTTTAAAACAAATGTAAAAATTATTTTAAGTGTAACTGAGAAGATATTAAATACTTTTTTAAAAAGGAAGAAAAGAATTTAGATGGTATGTCATTTAGTGCATTTAATAGTAATATCAATATACTTCATTGTCTTTTGGCAAAATGTAGTTTCCTTGTTCATCTCTTTTAATTAGGATGGTTTTTGCTCTTGTCTGAGATCATGACCATTACCCCTGCCTTTTTTCATCAACTGAAGCATAATAAACTCTGTTCTAGTCCCTTATTTTAACTCTGTGTGTCTCTCTGATCAAGTGTTTTTCTTATAAGCAATATATTGTTGGATTCTAGCTTCTAATCCATTCTGCTATCCACTTCCATTTTGTGAGTGAGCTATTCATATTCACATCCTATTCATATTTTTATTATAGCTTTTTATTTACAAGATATATGCATGGGAAATTTTTCAGCATTGATAATTGCAAAACCTTTTGTTCCAATTTTTCCCCTCCTTCTTTCCACTCCCTCCCCCAGTTGGCAGGTTGACCAATACATATTGACCAATAGGTTAAAGTATAAGTTAAATACAATATATGTATACATATCCATACAGTTATTTTGCTGCACAAGAAGAATCCGACTTTGAAATAATGTAAAATTAACCTGTGAAGGAAATAAAAAATGCAGACAGACAAAAATAGAGGGATTGGGAATTCTATGTAGTGGTTCACAGTCGTCTCCCAGAGTTTTTTCGCTGTGTGTAGCTGGTTCAGTTCATTACTGCTCTATTGGAACTGATTTGGTTCATCTCATTGTTGGAGAGGGCCACATCCATCAGAATTGATCATCATATAGTATTGTTGTTGAAGTCATATCCTATTCATATTCACAGTTCTGATTACTAACTGTGCATTTCCCTCAACTTATTTTCTTGTTTTAACTTTTCTCTATCTCTTTATCCTTCCTCTCCTCTAAGTTCTGTTTTGCTTCTGATCCCTGGGTTCTTTTATCTGATCTCCCTTTTATCACCCTCTTCTTTTCATGGATTCCCTTCCCCTTCTATTTTCCTATTGGGTAAGATAGAGTTCTATACCTAATTGAGGGTAGTGTGGGGTATGTGGATGGGGTGGGGGAATGTGTGTATGTGTGTGTATATATGTGTATTTCCTTTTTTGAAACAATTTAGATCTGAGTAAAGTTCAAGCATTGCCTGTCCATGCCCACCACTATTATCACTTTCTTATCTACTTCAAAGGCTTTTCCTTATGTTCCTCTTACATATGAGAAAATTTCCCCCATTTTACCTTTCCCTTCCCCCTTCTCTCAAGGCATCCCTCTTTCTCACCTAACCATTATTTTTATACCATCTCAACATAATCAACTTTTGCACCCTTTGACTATGCAGAATTCTTCTTCATAATAAAGATAAAGGTATAGGAAGTAGCTGTATCCTCTTCCCATTGAGAAATGTAAACAGTTGAACCATATTGATTTCCCTTATGGTTTTTCTTTAATGTTTACCTTTTTATGCTTCCTTTAAGTCTTGTATTTGAAAGTCAAACTTTCTATTCAGCTTTGAAATTTTTCATCAGGAATGTTTGAAAGACCACTATTTCAAAGATTCTTAAATTTTTTCCATTCACAATCCCTTTTGCCCAAGAAATTTATACACGACCCTAGGTATGTAAATATGTAAAATAGGTATACAAATCAAACATATACTGATAGTAAGTCATAATTTTTCAACTCTCACCTTCAGTCATAAGACTACATATGGGGTTATGATCCCCAACTCAAGAAGCTGAACTCTATTTCATTAAATATCCATTTTTTCCCTTTGAAAAATTACACTCCATTTTGCTAGATAGGTTATTCTTGATTATAATTCTAGTTCCTTTGCCTTTCAGAATATCATATTCTCTTAACATGGTAGCTAAATGTTATATGATACTGGCTGCATCTCCAAGGTGTTTAAATGGTTTCTTTATAATTGCTTGAAGTATTTTCTCTTTGACATGGGAGTTCTGGAATTTGGCTATAATATTCCTGGGGAGTATTCATTTGGGGATCTCTGTTTTGTGGTGATTGGTGGATTCTTTCCATTTCTATTTCACCCTCTGGTTCTAGGATATTTGGGCAATTTTCCTTGATAATTTCTTGAAATGTGATCTCTAGGCTCTTTCTTTGTTCATGGCTTTCAGATAATTCTTCAATTCTTAAGTTATCTTTCCTTGATCTATTTTCCAAGGCACTTGTTTTTCTAATTTTTTTCATTCTTTTGCCTGTGTTTTATTGTTCCTTGATGTTCCATGGAGTCATTAGCTTCCATTTGCCTAATTCTAATTTTAAGAATAATTTTTTTAGTAAGCTTTTGTACCTCTTTTCCCATTTATCCAATACTTTTTAAGATATTATTTTCTTCATTATTTTTGTGTCTCTTTTACCAAGTTTTGTCCTTTCATAATTTTTCCCTTTACTCATTTTTTTACCTGATTTTTACTCTAATTTATAATAAATCAAGCCATTCTCCACTTAATAAATGGTCAAAGGATATGAACAGATAATTTTCAGATTAAGAAATTGAAACTATTTCTAGCCATATGAAAAGATGTTCCAAGTCATTATTAATCAGAAAAATGCAAATTAAAACAACTCTGAGATACCACTATACACCTCTCAGATTGGCTAAGATAACAAGAATAGATAATGCTGTATGTTGGAGGGGATGTGGGAAAACTGGGACACTGATGCATTGTTGGTGGAATTGTGAATACATTCAGTTATTCTGGAGAGCAGTTTGGAACTATGCTCAAATGCATGCCCTTTGATCTAGCAGTGTTACTATTGGGCTTATACCCCAAAGAGATCTTCAAAGATCTGTAGTGCAAGAATGTTTGTGGCACCCTCTTTGTAGTGGCCAGAAACTGGAAAGAGAGTGGATGCCCATCAATTGGAGATTGACTGAATAAATTGTGGTATATGAATATTATGGAATATTATTGTTTTGTAAGAAATGACCAGCAGGATGATTTCAGAAAGGCCTGGAGAGACTTACAGGAACTGATGCTGAGTGAAATAAGCAGAACCAGTAGATCATTGTATACTTCAACAACAATACTATATGATGATCAATTCTGATGGACGTGGCCATCTTCAACAATGAGATGAACCAAATCAGTTCCATTTGTTCAATAATAAATAGAACTAGCTACACCCTGCAAAAGAACTCTGGGAAAAGTGTGAATCACTACATAGCATTTCAAATCCCTCTGTTTTTGTCCACTTGCATTTTTTATTTCCTTCTCAGGTTAATTTTACATTATTTCAAAGTCCGATTCTTCTTGTGCAGCAAAATAACTGTATAGACAGGTATACATATATTGTATTTAACATATACTTTACATATTTAACATGTATTGGTCTTCCTGCCATCTGGGGGAGAGGATGGGGGGAAGGAGAGGAAGAGTTTGAACAGAAGATTTTGCAGGGGTCAAGGCTGAAAAATTTCCCATGCATATATCTTGTAAATAAAAAGCTATAATAAAAAACAAAGAAAGTGATAAAAAGAAGAGCAATGAAATCTGAGAGAGCAGATCCAATTAGATTGCAACCAAAATGCAAAGCTGGTCTTGATTATGAACAGAAGGTGCCAATTTTTTTCTCTTCTTAGAAATAAAAAAAACTGATCAGAATGTGATTTACAAGCAACAAAGAATGATTCAACTTAGCAAAACTCAGCTCAGCTAGTATCTAAATTCAGATAACACTAAAAGTGGCTCAAATAACATTCATTTAAATTGTTTTAATTATATTCTTCATTAAATACTTAAAAGATTTGAATTCTCAAGCTGTAACAAGCAAGTCATTCTAACATAAGTACTTTTAATTTTCTGCCTGGAATACAGGGATGTGCTGGCACCAGCTCCAAATGGTTCAGAGACAATTGTTCCATTTTCAGTGTAAGGATTCACACCTTGGAAATTGGCTCAGATTACAAATCATAACTTGATTTATTCTTTTGGGGGGTTTTTTAGCCTTAAGAAAGAGATGGAGAAAATATCAAAAATTCTAATTGAGCTTCTAAGTGTTTTGTGCGTACTTTTCCTTCCAGAAAGCTGATTGTCAATTATTTACCAGTATAACCCTAGCAAAAATCTGCAGAAAACTTGATGAGAGTCACAGTAACCTGAAGGAGGATTGCTCTTGAAATGGCTCAGGGCCAAAGGACCAGAAACTATGCTTCATGTGATACAAAATTACCCTCTAAACGATACAAATGAAGAAGTAGTAGAAACAGTTTTTCTCACAGTATGACCGGCTGGAGACTTGAGCGAGTGATGAGTGTACCAGGAAAACTTCAAAGCTGCTGTTTGAGGCTGAATTCCCAATAACCAGTTTTGGAAAATAAATAATGGAGCCAGGGAGAGTAGTTATCCTGGATCCCGAAGAAACTATTGAAACACAATACAGTTTGATACAGAATCATTAGCAACTTGAGCGCAGACACTGAGTTTTGCCTTTTTCTTTTTTTAAATCACTATTGCTTAGCATGAGGCCATTGAATGACTGCATCAAGATGCATGCAGATCAGCAAAAGCACTTCTCCTCATAACTGTGGATTAGCGGTGATAAGTATATCCATATCAAAGAGAATTATCACTAAGCTTAGAAGAAGCTGCAGTTCAAAGAAAGATTGTTGGGAAAATAAGTAATTGTATAAGTCCCAGCTAGGGGGCCCAGTGAATGAAATGCCGGGGCCTGGCAGCAGTCAGGAAGGCTGAGTTCAAATTTAACCTCAGACGCGTCCTAGCTTTGTGACCCTGGCTAAGTCATTTCACCCTGTCTGCCTCGGTTTCCCCATCTGTAAAATGAGCTGGAGAAAAAAATGGAAATAACTTCAATATCTTCGCCAAGAAAACCCCAAATGGGCTCGTGAGGAGTCGGATATGATCAGAAGGACTGAACATTGTGAGGCTCCAGCCCAGGCAGTTCAGGGGAAAGCCCACCCCCAGGACGCAGCTCCTCAGAGCCCTCCTCCTCGGCTCCGCCCCGGCCCTGCCCCCGCCTCAATTCCGGCCTCCGCCTCGGACCTAGCCTCGGCTAGTCCCCGCCTTAGGCCCCGCCCTCCCAGTCCGGGCTCGGAGGGGCCTGGCCGGCTCCGAGGGACCGCGCGGAGCATCCGCCGCTGTGGCCGCCATGGTCCGGGCCCGCAGCCCCGGGCCGCAGCCGCGCGCCCCGCCGGGCCCGCCAGACCGAGCGACCCGCTGGAGCCTGGTTCTGCTCGGGGCGTTCCTCGCCGCTATCGTCGCCGCCGCCGCCCGGGGATATGCGAACTACCGAGAGGCCCAGGCCGCGGCGCTGCGGGTCAGGCCCTGCCCGGGAAGCGGCCGGAGGGAGGGGGAGGGGCTCTGCCCGCCAGTCTGTCTGTCCGACCCATTGAGTGGACTGGTTATCCAACTAGCATCTCCCGCCCTCTCCTTCCCCCTTTTCCAGCTCGTTTCTCTCTCCCTCCTTTCTCTCTTCTGTCTCCCTCCTCTCTTTTCTCTCTCCCTCACTCTTCCTTCCCTCCTTTTTTCTCTCTCCCCATCCCCTCTCTTCTCTCTCCCTCCCTCTTCTTTTTCTCTCTCTCCCTCCCTCCCTCCCTTCTTCTTTTCTTTCCCTCTTCTCTCTCCCTCCTTTTCTTTCTTCTCTTTCTCCCTCACTCCTCTCTTCCTCCCTCCCTTCTTCTTTTCTTTCCTTCTTCTCTCTCCCTCCCCTCTCTTCTCTCTCCCTCCTTTTCTTTCTTCTCTCACTCCCTCCCTCCTCTCTGCTCTCTCCCTCCCTCCTTCTCTCTCTCTTTGTCTCTCCCCTTCCCCTCCCTTTTCTTCTTTCTCTCCCTTCCCTCCTTTTCTCTCCCTTCTCTCTCCTTCTCCCTCTCCCTTCTCTCTCCTTCTCCCTCTCCCCCTTCCCCTCCCTCCCTCTCTCTTCTTCCTCTCTCCTCTTCTTCATCCTCTTCTTCCTCTTCTTCTAAATCTCCTCCTTCTCCTCCTCCTCCTCCTCCCTCTTCCTCTCTCTCTCTCTCTCTCTCTTTCTCTCCTCTCTCTCTCTCTCTCTCTCTCTCTCTCTCTCTCTCTCTCTCTCTCTCTCTCTCTCTCTCTCTCTCTCTCTCTCTCTGAGTTTCTGTTTGCCTCTCCCCTTTCCTTTCTCCCTGCTTAAGTATGTCTGCTTGCCTCCAGGTTATCCAGTTGTTTATGTCTCTGGCTGTCTGAATATATGTCTGTTTGTCTGTCTGTCTTATTGCCTGTCTCTCTGAAGATCATTTGTCTGTCCACCTCCCTTCTCTACTTCTCTGTGTTTGGCTGGGTCTCTGAGTGTCTTGCCTTTCTCTCTGCAGACTGAATTGAGTGTTGATATGTCTTGAGTGTTGATGTGTCTTGAGTGTCTCCTATCTGTCTGTATATGTCTGTGTGTCTGATTAGCTAGCTGGCTATCTGTGTCTGCCTATTTGAATGTCTGCCAGTCTGATTATCCTCCTGGATAACTGAGTAACTGTTTTCTGATGGCCAATCTATCTGATATCTCCTTATTTTGTTCTGAGGCAGGAGGCAGCATTAAAGTCCCTGGGGACAGAAGGCTTATACCTGTTCTCCTCTCTGGATTTAGACAAAGACCTGTCTATCAGCCCAGAAGAGTTCAAGCCCATTGCTGAAAAATTCACAGGTAGTCGGAGAGGTTGGATATGGGTAGATAGGGAGGATAGATGAAGGTTAAGGGTGAGTTGATGAATTATTGTATAGAGCAACATCTCTGCAAATAGGCAGCCAAATAGTGCAATGACCAGAGTGTTGGACTTGGGAGTCGAGAAGACTTAAATTCTTGAGTTCAGATCCTATCTTAGACACTCATTAATTATGTGACTCTAGGCAACTTAGCATCTATCTCAGTTTATTCATCTCTAAATTGGGAATAATAGTAGCAAGTATATCCCAGGACTGTGAGAATCAAATAAAGTAACACATGCAAAATGTTTTGTAAATCTTAAAAGCAGTATATAAATGCTAGTTTTTATTTTCATTTTTCACAACTCCCATTGCCACTAACTGGAACAGGACATCACCCCTTCATCTTCCCCCTCTCCTAGCTCTTTTTCCCCATGTAGTAAACTTAACAGAGCTTTTTGCTTCACATGCAGAAGTAGAGGGAGATAAGAGGCATGGTTGGGGATGAGGGCATAACCAAAAATTAAGTTAGAAATATAGAACTTTGATTTCCAGTCATGAAAAAATGTTCTAAATCACTATTTATTGGAGAAATGCAAATGAAGACAACTCTGAGGTACCACCTCACACCTTTCAGATTGGCTAAGATGAAAAGAAAATTATAAATGTTGGAGGGGATGTAGATGGGACACTGGTGCATTGTTGGTGGAGTTGTGAACTGATCCAGCCATTCTGGAGAGCAATTTGCAACTATGCCCAAAGAGCTATCAAACTGTGCACACACCCTTTGATCCAGCAGTGTTTCTACTGGGCTTGTATCCTAAAGAGATCATAAAAAAGGGAAAAGGAGCCACATGTGCAAAAATGTTTGTGGCAGCCCCTTTTGTAGTTGAAAGAAACTGGAAACTGGTGAATGGATGCTCATCAGTTGGAGAATGGCTGAACAAGTTAATGGTATATGAATAGTATGGAATATTATTGTTCTTTAAGAAATGACCAGCAGGATGATTTCAGAAAGGCCTGGCGAGACTTACATGAACTGATGCAAAGTGAAGTAAGTAGAACCAAGAGAACATTGTGCACAGCAACAAGAAAATTGTGTGATAATCAATTCTGATGGACTTGACTCCTTTCAGCAATGAGGTGATTCAGGCCAAACCAAGAAACTTGTGATGGAGAGAGCAATGAGCACCCAGAGAGAGGACTGTGGGGAGTGAGTGTGGATCACAACATAGTATTCCTAACTTTGGTGGTTGTTGTTTGTTTGCTTGTTTTATTTTCCCTCATTTTTTTCTTTCACCTTTTGCTCTGATTTTTCTTGTGCAGCATGATGAAGATGGAAATGTGTTTAGAAAAACTGCACATGTTTAAGCTATATTGGATTACTTGCTGTCTAAGGGAAGAAAGGAAAGGGGAAGAGAGAAAAAAATTTGGAATACAAGGTTTTGCAAGGGTGAATGTTAAAAGTTATCTTTGCATATATTTTGAAAAATAAAAAGCTATTGGTATTTAAAAAAAAAGAAATATAAGGCTTTGAATATCAGACAAATGAATTTAAAGATTATTCAGAAACTAGCCAGTAATTCTGAGGACTGTTTGTTACAATTGAAAGAACACTAAACTTTGAGACTAAATTTATAATCTTGGGACTTGAGTTTGAATCCAGGCTTATTTCATGTAAAATAACAGGGTCAGACTAGGTGATCCCTATAACCCTTTCTAGCTCCAGATTCCCTATGGGAGGGCTTCCCTCAGTCTGAATTGAGGATACCTGTGAATGTGCAATTAGATATCACTTGAAGGAAGGATATCTAGAATATTCATTGGATGAGCATAATGGAGCTTTAGCCCTCCTTAGTTTAGCTACTTTCCTCCTGCCAAAACTGCTTTGTTGCACTTCTCCTTCCCTAGATTGAGGGCATCCTTTCTCTGTCATTGTCAAACTTTATGGAGGAATTGATTAAAATGCCTTCAAAACAGAGGATTCTTTTTTTTTCCAGGCTAATTGACTTATCTTACCATTGTGTCAATTTTGGCTTTTTTTTCTCTGTTACCCATTATTTCTAAAAATCTGAAGTCATCCTCTGCCATCTCTTTTGATCCCTTCTTTCTCCTTTCTGCTTGGACAGGCTTCTTTTCAACAATTTAATTCAACATCCTTTCATTAAGCCCACTGGGAGCAGTGGCCTGTTCCTGAACTTTATTACTTTTGAAGTTCTGAGCTTTACAAGTTTACTGGGAATAGAGTGTTGTGTGCAGGAAAGTTCTTAGTGTCCTTAAGATTCCTTAGTATTCTGAACTTACCGAGGTCTTTTTAGTTCAGGAAATTCATTTCTACTTTTTTTCTCCACATATATTTATCACTTATATTCGTATAACCCACTTTTCTCACAACCCTGAGAAGGAAGCTGTTATTATTTTCCTTTTACAAATAAGAAAACTGAGGTTCAGAAAACTGAAATGGCAAATCTTCAGTCACAGAGCAAATAAATGATAGAGACGGGATTTGAATCCTTCAACCCCAATTGAACTTTTCCCACACTTCCCCTCTCCTCCTTTGGCCCAAAGATGCTCTCCTGTCCCAGGATGCTTGTTGATCAGAAGCTGGTGATTCTCAATCTGTGATTCTCCTCTTTGCTGCTGTCTGCTTGTTCAATCCTGCTCCCATCCAGTCCATTCAGTCTATTCTAATCCCTTTTCCTTTTGCTGATTCTGAGAATAGCTAGTATATCTTTTCTGGAGGAGACTTTTCTTCATGTTTACCAATCTCTTGACATCTTCTTTTAAACCTCTGGTGCCCCTTTGGGTAATGATTGTCTGCCTTCATTTTTTTTTCAGAATGGTTTTTATTCTGTCTCATCAATTGATATTTCCTCATTTGGTTTTGGGGGGATTGTTTTTCTTTTTTCAGTTCTTTCTTGGCAGGTAACTTCTCCATCTTCTTGGTGCTTTGCTCTCCTCTGGCATTGTAAGATTCTTCAATCTATATTCAGGTTACTCTGTTTTCTTAACTTATTTGTTTTCTGTTGTTATAAATTTCTGTGTGTTTAGATGGTGCCAATCTGGAATGGACACACGTTCACACATACTCTGCAGCTTTTTACTTTGCCATCTTTCCCAAAATCTTCACCCTATTGCCCCAGCATTTGTTTGGATTTTGGTTGTTTGGGGGTTGGTTTTTTGTCCTTAATAGCATTTTTTTTACTAATTACATGTAGTCAACTTTTTCAACATTTTTAAAAGATTTTGAGTTCCAAATTTTTCTCCCTCCTTCCCAATATAGCAAGCAATTCAGTATTGACTATACATGCACAATCATATTAAACATATTTCCACATTAGTCATGTTGTAAAAGAAAAAGCAAACGGGAAAAACCATGAGAGAGAAAAAAACAAAAAATAATTTTAAAAAAATGAAAATAGTATGCTTTGATCAACACTCAGACTTCATTAATTCTTTCTCTTGATTTGGATGGCATCTTCCATTACAAGTCTTTTGGAATTGTCTTAGATCATTATATTACAGAGAAGAACTAAGTCCATCATAGTTGATCATCACATAGTGTTGCTGTTACTATATATATTGTTCTGGATCTGTTTATTTCATTTAGCATTAGTTCATGTTAGTCCAGGTTTTCCGAAATCTGCCTGCTCATTTTTTCTTATAGAACAATAGTATTCCATTACATTCATATACTGCATCTTGTTCAGCCCCAGTTGATGGATATCCTCCATTTTCCAATTCTCTGCCACTACAAAAAGAACTGCTATAAATATGTTTGTATATGTGGGTCCTTTTCCCTTTTTTATGATGTCTTTGGGATACAGATCTAGTAGTGGTGTCACTGGATCAAAGGGAATGCACAGTTTTATGGTCCTTTGGGCATAGTTGCAAATTGCTTTCCAAAATGTTTGGATCAGTTCACAATTCCACCAACAGTGCATTAGTTTCCCAGTTTCTTCATATCCCTTCCAACATTTATATTTTTCTTTTTCCTTTTCTGTCATATTAACCAATCTGAGAGATGTTAGGTATGCCTCAGAGTCATTTTAATTTGCATTTCTCTAATCAGTAGTGATGTAGAGCATTTGATTTGTCTGAAAACTGCCTGTTCATACGCTTTAACTGTTTCTCATTTGGGAAATGATTTGTACTCTTATAAATTTGACTCAGTTTTCTATATATTTGAGAAATGAACCCTTTATAAAAATGATACTGACTGTAAAAATTGTTTTCCTAGCTTTCTGCTTCTCTTCTAATATTGATTGCATTGGTTTTGTGCAAAACTTTTTAAAATTTAATTTAATGTAATCAAAATGTTCTTTATCTCTTGTTTGATCATAAATTCCTTCCTTCTCCAAAAATGACAGTAACTTATTCCTTGCTCCCCTAATTTGCTTATAGTATCATCCTTTATATCTAACCCATGTACTCATGTTGACCTTATTTTAGTATAGGATGTAAGATGTTGGTCTCTGCCTAGTTTCTGCCATACTATTTCCTATTTTCCAGTTTTCTCAGTACTTTTTGTCAAATACTGAGTTCTTATCCTAAAAGCTGGACTCTTTGGATTTATGAAGCAATAGATTACTATAGTCATTTTCTATTGAGTCTTGTGTGCCTTATCTAGCCCTACAAATCCACCAGTCTATTTTTTAGCCAGTACCAAATAGTTTTAATGATTGCCATTTTATAATATAGTTTTATATTTAATATGGCTAGTCTGTCTTCCAGTGCATTTTTTTTCCTCTTAATGTTCTTGACCTTTTGTTCTTCCAGATGGATTTTGTTATTGCTTTTTCTAGCTCTAAAAAATAATTTTTGTTGGTTTGATTGGTATAGCACTGAATAAATTATTTAGGTAAAATTGTCTTTTTATTATATTAGTTCAGCCTACCTATGAGCAATTGATATTTTTCTAGTTATTTAGATATGATTTATTTGTGTGAAAAGTGTTTTGTAATTGTGTTCATATACTGGCACAGCACTGTTAAAGAGACTGCCTCACAAAGGGGAACATTCCCCAGTAAGATGGGGAAGGGAGCAAAAATGTACGGGCAATTTGGGACCTGAGGCTCACAAAGACACACAGGTTTTCCAGTGAAAGAGCAGAATATTAATCATAACTGTGCCCCATAGGTTTGATACCTGTCACAGACTTTGAGGAAGAAGAGAAGTCACCACTCGATTCCAGTGAGACACTATACATAGAAGAAAACCTGTCCCCAGAGGAAAAGCTGTCCATAGTAGCCCGATTCCAGCCCCTGCTCCTAGAGACCATGACGAAAAGCAAAGATGGTTTTCTGGGGGTGAGTAACTAGGATATCCCAAAAGGTTTCAGGCAGCAGGAATTCTGAGGTGTCTGTCTCTTGATTTCTTTCTCCACAGACCTAACTTGGGAAATGGGGATAAGCAGGGTACTGTGCTGCCTACCCAGACATATGTGGGCCAATAGTCCTATAGCTGAGCTAATTTTTTCCTGCTGGATTTGGGATCAGAGGCCCAGATTCAAATCTTGTCTCACTTAGTGCCAGTGTGATCTTTGGCAAGTCAGCTTCCTCTTCTTCTCTTAAGTGAAGGAATTACCACCCAGCAGCTCTACCATCCCTTCTATTGTTAAATCATGGTCTGTGCCAGTGGAAGATGAGTCATGGATGGCTAAGCCTGAAATCATTTTGATTTGATTCTGGCATGTATTTTGATGATGTGGGTTTATTGACTGCAGTTCTCATCTCATAATGTTTACTCAATCTGATGCTGCAATGAAATTATATTTCTGAAGTACCCAGCAACCCAAAATTGAAGGAATGGGATGAAGATTTCGCTGGGTTTGGGGATCAGCCAGCCTACATTTAAAAATCTGTGGCCAGTAATATGTAGATATACAGATAATCAAGAGAGAGCTGGCTTACCCTGTACAAAAGATGCTGAACATAGAGCCCATGGCCCACAAGTCACCCTCAAGCCCTAATGAATCCAGTTGCCTTCCCAGCCATTCAGGAGAGGAGAGTTCCCCCCAGATCTGTGATTTGAGGAAATACCCTTTACATTCATCTCTTTGGGAGCTCCTCGGCAGTTCTTACTGCCTCACCCAGCCCTTCCTCTTTTACTTATTTACAGCAAAGTCACCAACTCTCCAGATTTACAGGCCGAGTTGAAGGGTGGGGGTAAAGCTGGAGAGGTGCATGGGAGCTCGAACACCAGACAGCTGGAGATTGAGTGTCCGGGAGGCTGGAATGCCCCTGCCCAGGGCCAGCACTTCTGCCATCCAGCTGATTCCTGATTCTTTGGCCAAGACCTGGGTTGTGCTCCTGAAGCTTCTAGTGGGCAGACCCAAGTCTTCCATCTCACTGCTGCCTCCTAGGTTTCTCATCTTGCCCTGTCTGGGCTACGAGAGTGGAGGACCCCCACCTCACAGCTCATGGAGTTCTCTGCTCGCCAATTCAAGCCTTTCCTGCCCCCCAGAAGCAACATGGAGCTGGGAGAGCCCTGGTGGATCATTCCCAGTGAGTTAAGCATCTTCACTGGATACCTCTCTAACAACCGCTTCTACCCTCCTCCTCCCAAAGGCAAAGAGGTAAGAAGGGACTCTAGCCCCAGAGAGTCTTAAGAGGGGAGACTGGCTTCACTTTCTGTTTACATTAGCAGCTCTTAGCACAGAACTTGATGCATAGTAAATGCACACTAAAAGCTTTTCCATTTCATCCCAAGCCTCTGAGAATAACTAGGGGAAGTGGGTCAGGAGGAAGCAGGCTCCTTTTCTAAGCTGAGCTACGGAGTCAGCAGAGACCCTGGAGGTTCTGGGCATGGGAGGCCCTAGTGTTGGGCTAGTGGTTGGGGACTGCCAGCAAAGGACACCTTACTCCAGGCCACTGGCCAGGGAAGGAAGCAGGGCAGACGTGGGCCTGAGGTCGGCCCTCTGCAGCCCCTGAGGGAGCCCTGCCCGCCCTCAGCAGGCCCACCCTGTCTCCCACAGGTCATCATCCACAGACTGCTGAGCATGTTCCACCCTAGGCCCTTTGTGAAGACCCGCTTTGGGCCACAGGGTGCTGTGGCCTGCCTCACAGCCATCAGTGACTCCTACTACACAGTGGCCTTCAGGTGAGCAGCTGCCCTTCATTCCCTTGCCTCTCCCATAGCCCCTCCTCTGGAGCCTGAGGGGGAGGGGAAGGAAATGGTCAGCGTTCCATTATGTGAGTGGCTCTGGTAATAACTCCAATGGGAGCACTGATTGGGTCAAAGTTCAGATGGCTGTCTTGGAAAAGTTATCCATAGATTTCAGTTATCTAGGTCATGGAGCACCAAAAACTGCCTTTCATGTGTTCATGCTTCTGTCATCTGAACTTCAAATCAGCAGACATTTATAAAGCACCTACTATGTGCCAGGCATTGTGCTAGGCTCTGGGGATAAAAAAGTCGACAGGAAAACTGTCCCTGGCCCACTTCTCTTTCCAGAGTATTCTCCTCTTCCCCGAGTCTTCATCTTACAAAAGGCAGCGGGGTCCAAGGCCGTCTGAGATCTGCAGGTGAAGTGCAGAAAGAAGATGAAAATAGAGTTGGGAAAGTTAACAAAACAAACACATTTGCAGCCCAACAGAGATAATAATACATTTTAAAACTAAAGCAGCATGGGGCAGGAACAGGGATCCTTTCTGTAGAAAATCTTTTCTATTTGACTTTGACCCCACTGATAGAGGATAAAATGCTGGGCTTGGGATCAGAAAGGCCTGAATTTAAAACCAGCCAGAGACATGAATTTTGTGATATAAGTCAAGTCACTCTTCGAGCCTCAGTTTTTTTCATCTGTAAAATGGGTTGGGAGCATCCACTTAATGGGGTTACTGTGTGGATCAATTAAAATAACATGTAATATGCTTTGCATTGTCAGTGCTATATGAATATCAGCTTTTATAGTTTATCTTCTACTCTTCTATTTTCCCATGTGATCAAAGTGAACTTCTGGATTTTTAACATCATCTGAGTCAAGTTTGTTTAAATAGCCCCAGAGAGCTTTGTAGGGGGCAGAGGAGGACTTTTGGTAGCTAAAACACTATTCTTTTTCTCAGCCATCCCCTAGATTCAACTAGATTTCATTCTTAGTGGTGTTTCCTTTCCCTCCAGCAGGGGAATCTATACTTAATTCCAAATCAACAGTTTCCCTTTCTGGTTCTCCTGAACTAATGTCTGACCTCTGAGGCATGTGAATTTGCCCTTTCCTATAAGTACCTTGTGTTTGTGAAAGGGGTCAGGTGAGGGTGATGAGGGTATGACAGGGAGCCAGAAAGGGGAGTTCTGACATCTTCTGCGGAAACCCTGCCATGCTCCCTCAGCCCCTCAGAGGAGAGCAACCCATTCCTCCTCCTAGCTGAGCCTCCTTCCTTCCGGCCACAGGATCCATGCCGAGTTCCAGCTCAACGAGCCACCCCACTTTCCCTTCTGGTTCTCTCCAGGACAGTTCACTGGGCACATCATCCTCACCAAAGACGCCACCCACGTGAGGGACTTCAAGCTCTTTGTGCCCAACCACAGGTAAGATCCAGAGAACACTCCTCTAGGGAATCAGGAGTCCCCCTTTGGGGTTTTCCAGGATTTGGAAGCTAAAAAAATCAGATCAAAAAGGAAAAAAAATGAGAAAGAAAACAAAATGCAAGTAAACCACAAAAAAAGTTGAAAACACTGTATTGTGATCCACACTCAGTCCCCACAGTCCGGTTACAGATGGCTCTCTTCATTCACAAGACCATTGGAACCAATCCTTTCTTATTAAGAGGTCCTACTTGGACCTTGATCTTTCTGGCCATCCCCATGTTCCATAGTAACTGCCATCCCAAAGAGCCTGACCCCATTCCTCCCTTAGTTCCTTTTTGCCCAACCCTAGATCTCTGTTTCCTGGTTAGCTTTTTTAGTCATGGCCCCACTGATTTAGTGACATGACCCGCCTGGCTGTAGATGGGTAGACTGGTTCTGAGAGAGGATCAGGGACTTGGTCCATGATCAAGAACAAGCTTCCTTCTCTCCTCCTCCAGCAGGCTACCTGTTCAAACATGTTCTTCCTACCAGGTCTCTGAATGTAGACATGGAGTGGTTGTATGGAGCTAATGAGAAGAGCAACATGGAAGTTGACATCGGCTACCTCCCTCAGGTATGCACATGTGTGACTGCTGCCTAGGGCGAGCCTGCCTACAGCATCCCCACAGCAACCCTGTCTCTGTCCCTTCATCTAACTTGTACTACTCAGGACCTCAGTTTTATCTGGGAGGATGAGAGTATAGCGTCCAAGGCCCCATCTCTCTCCTAGCTCTAGAGTGAAGGCATTGGGAGGGAATGGGACTCTACACACTTAGCTGTGAAAGAAGATATCCAGGCCTGTTCCTCAATGAGGTGCAGGATATTAGCTTGAAAGAGCAAACCCTGGCATTTCCCTTCATGAGGGCTCTTCTAGAATAGTACCATAAAGACTTCTAGCCAAGGTAGCTGCCTAAGCGGGGAGGGGGGGGAGAAGGAGGGAGCAGCCACCCTGCTTCCGCATAGTTATCCCAACAAAAACCTACAAGTCCTACCAGACTTAGCAACAATTTAAAAATCCAGTGAGTAACAGTATGAAGTGATTAATCTAGCCCAACTACACAAATAGCCAGAATCCCAGAGGCAATAGGAAAGGGGGAGCCTACCAGCAAAGCCCAAAGCAGAACAGGGAAACAAGACAGAAGCTTCCCAGTGTGACCAGAAACAGACCAGAGATACTTGTAGTCTGCAAAGATAATTTAAAAACCACTGGACTCCCTGAACACCAAAAAAAAAAAAAAAAAAAAAAAAAAAAGCCTAGATATTATATTTCAAGAAATCATAAGTGCAACTTGCCCAAATATATTACAATCAAAGGGCAAAGTAAAGATTAGAAAGTCCAATAATAACCTAAAAGAAGTCCCAGGAATGTTTTAGTCAAAATCCAAAGCTTCCATATCAAGAAAAAATACTAAAACTGGCCCCAAAAGAGAGAAAAATACCAAGAAATGACAGGCAGAATCACAAGATCTAGCAACTACTATTAGAATAGAATAGGATAGTCTATAAAATCAAAATATTTACAAGCACAAATGACTTACCTATCAAAGCAGAGTATAATCCCAGAATGAGGAAATGTCCTTTATTGGAATAGAAGGGTTGTGGGGATTATACTTATCCCCTGAAGGATGGCAGAACCATCCTTCTATTGAGGAACCAAGGATTTGACTATAGACTCTGAGGTAACTCCCCTATATCCCTTACTGTGTAAATAAAACCATTTTGTTTGGGTTGTTTTGGTTTTGGGGGGGAAGGGAAAGTTAGTTCCCTTGGTAGGCCACAGTCTTGGTATTAGCAGTTATACCATTCTGGGAGAAATTTCAAGGGGATTTTCAGTAAGGCGTCTTAGTCTGCTGTCTCCCTTACCTCTGTAACAGCCACCAATTTCATTCCAAGTTGCCAAATTAACTATGTCTTCAGGCCTGATGATTTAGACTAACTCGCCACAATGTGGCTGCTGCTTTCTGTGCAGCTCTGTCCATTCCCCTTCCCCAGACTGACATTTTGCATAAGAGGATGAAGCTCTTGCTCCCTCCTATTCCCAGCTGCAGAATAAATACAGAGCCTTTAAGGAGCTTCCACCTACTCTTTATAAAGAAGGCTAACTATTGTCCAGGGATACCTGCCCCGGAGATAAGTCTGGTCCCTTGGCAGCAGCTGGCATCATCACTACCACCCAGAGGCAGCTGGGAGCACTGTGGGCAAGGCACTGGGCATGGGGTCATCCCAGCCTCATTCCAGCCTCAAATGCTTCCTAGCTATGGGACTCTGGGCAAGCCAAGTAACCTTTCTTTAATTACATTTTCTCAATTGTAGTGTTATGATGGCTTTTCTTTCAACAGCTTTTGGATTGCTAATGCATTTTGTCTTCACATCATTTTAGTTTTTCTCTTCCCAGAAAACTTTCTTTTGCTAAATAATTACTTAGTACAACTTAGTAAAAGCCCATTAAGTAAAGCTATCCAAGACATGCACAGTCTGCCTAAAGAGATTGCCCCATTGTCTCTCACTTGCCTGCATGTAGGAAGGAGATTCTTCTCATCTCTTCTCCCAGACTAAGCTTTGGATCTACATGAAGACCCCTAAGTTTTATGGCCTCTTTATTTATACCGCTGAAATCTTCATGTACATTATTTATTCTTTTTAACTTTATACTAGCTGCTTCCATGTTTCTCAGAAGCTCTCGTATGTACAGCAAATCACATTCCATTATATTCATGTACCACAGTTGTTTACTGAGTCTCCACTTTGTTTCCAGTTCTAAGTTGTGACAAAATCCTTCTGTAAATATGTTGATATATATCCAATCTTTCTTTGTAACTATGTGGGGCAGTAGCGATCACAAAAACAATCTCAGATTAAGAAAAAGCAAAAAAGGGTTTACCACAATCTCCCAAGAAAGGGCATCTCCCCACTCCCCTCATACAGGGTGTGCAAAACACAAGATTAAATAGAACAGAAGATCCCCTTTTGACTTTCTCTGCCATTGTTTGGCAGAATCTAGGTTTATATTTTAAACATGGAAATCTGTCCCAAAAACAAAAGAATAAATTTCCTTTAAAAGAAGTACTTCGATGCTAATTTAGAGCTGGTTGGAAGTAGGATAATTTTCATTCAAGACAATCAAACACCTGCAGCTTTTTAGCTATAGCTCAACTTTTTATTGCAAAAGTCTCAATAGTTTAAGGTCATATTCCTATGAGAGGGTCTTCACTCAGTTCATTCTACACAATCTCTCCTCTTTATATATTAATCTTTGAAGACCTCACACCATTCTTGATACATTTCCTCAACCATCTTGTTCTCAGTGTCCAATCCCTCTGGACTGGTTTGTCCTTTTTCTTTACTAGAGTCCATCCTTGTCTAACTAGACTTCCTTCTCCAGGTTATTCAATCTTTCTCCAGTGGAAATCCCAGTCATGTCCTTGAGGTTAAATTTTCCTTATAAAACCTATTTGTGGGCCATCCCACGGCTGTCACCTTCTTTTGGATCAGCCTACCACAGCATTCTTTTCCCTTCCCTCATGCCTCCTAACTCCACTGTTTTCTGACCCTACTTCTCCTCCTTACAGCTAACTAACTCTTTTAGGGTGCTAAGCCCCTTTCAGGATTTAAAATGCCAGCTAAGGGCATGCCTCAACTTCTTGGGATATTCCCTTTGAACTGAGAAATTGGGGGGGGGTTCCAACAAGGAACTTTTATTTTATTTTATTTTATTTTATTTTTATTAATTTTATAATTATAACTTTTTTTTGACAGTACACATGCATAGGTAATTTTTTTACAACATTATCCCTCGTACTCCCTTCTGTTCTGAATTTTTCCCTTCCTTCCCTCCACCCCCTCCCCTCGATGGCAGGCATTCCCATACATATTAAATATCTTATAGTATATTCTTGGTACAATATATAAGTGCAGAACCGAATTTTGTTGTTGTTGTTGTTGTTGCAAAGGAAGATTTGTATTCGGAAGGTAAAAATAATCTGGGAAGAAAAACAAAAAAAAAATGCTCACAGTTTACACTCATTTCCCAGTGTTCCTTTTCTGAGTATAGCTGTTTCTGTCCATCATTGATCAATTGGAATTGGATTAGCTCTTCTCTATGTTGAAGATATCCACTTCCATCAGAATACATCCTCATACAGTATCATTGTTGAAGTGTATAATGATTTCCTAGTTCTGCTCATTTCACTCAGCATCAGTTGATGTCTCTCCAAACCTCTCTGTATTCCTCCTGTTGGTCATTTCTTACAGAACAATAATATTCCATAGCATTCATATACCATAATTTACCCAACCATTCTCCAATTGATGGGCATCCATTCATTTTCCAGTTTCTAGCCGCTACAAAAAGGGCTGCCACAAACATTTTGGCACATACAGGTCCCTTTCTCTTCTTTAGTATTTCCTCAACAAGGAACTTTTAAAAGCCCTTTCCTTGCTAACTATATGCTCTCTCAAATCTATAACAAATCCAATGCCTTTGGCACCTGGTTAGTAATTATTTCATCCATTCAGCCTGGAATCTAATGAGCCTATTCCGCATAAAAATTGGAGTTCTGTACTCCCAACTCCCATCTGGGGCCATCTATCTCCCCAACCGTTTGTGTACCTAGTAATTAGAGTAGGTAATCTTTCACAAATTAAAATGCCTATCACAAAATTCAGCAACAACAAAAATGCTAAAAGAAACAGACAGATATCTGCATCTAGCAACAGACAGCTGACTAGGCCGAATACTTGCTTATTTAGGATATAATGACCACATATTTTCAGATAGGAAACTGCAAGATCTTACATTTACTAAACACTTGCCCTGATTATAGAAATTTGTTATAAGAGGAAAAAGCAGGGACATGATTATAATCAAAAACTTGTGCTTTAGGCCTCAGCCTGAGAGCACATAGATGACAGGATAAAGCATCTTTAGCTAATTGTATGCAATAACAGTTCCACCTTATAGCCAGACTCAAGAATAATTAGGTGTGTTCTTATTCAAAGGACACTACTAGGAAACTTGGATCAGAAGGATCCCACTTTAAGTGGAGGCCAAGATTGTCCTCCCAACTCTTGCCCAGATGCTAACCTCCACCTATAACAATTCAGGATCACATTCCTCTTGTAGCTTGGAGCATATTCCTTTCAGAGGGTGAATCATTGCTTGATGACCCATCAGACAATCATATCTGAATTCAAAACTCCAAATAATATCAGCTACAGTCCCAAGAGATTTTATCTCAAATAGCAAGTCTCATTAATCAAAGTTTCAGGTGAATTTAGTTTTCAAGGATCTTACCTCCTAAATAAGTAGGACTATACCTACTTACATTGATAGCAGTAAGAGATTCATCCTAGAAAGTTCACAGCTTATCTTCATATCTAAATAAAAGGGTTTTAAATTCAACATTACACAAATCATTTTACCAGCCTATATCAAAACATGTTCAGGTATTAACCATGTTCAAAAGGACAAAGACAGAGACCATCGTTTTCAGAATCTCCCTAAACAGTGGGAAAAGCCTTCAAATAAATCAGTACAACCAATTAAAACTCACATAGAATATAAAACATCCTAATTTTATATTAAAGAATCCTATCACAATTAACATTAATAATTTATTCATCCTAAAGTGTGTTAATTCAACCTCTTCCAATTGAGGAGTCCCTATAGACTTCTCTGGAAATATAAATAATAGGTACAATATCAATATTGTTAAAATTCCTCTAAGCACAATTAATCTCCCCTCCTACCAGAACATTCCTAATTGAAAAGTCAATTTTAGAGGTTATAAATTGTCCTTAACAGTCCATTCTTAAGGTTCCTCCATAGGTCTTTTAAGTCTGATTCTCAGACTCCGGACTATAGTCTCAGTCATCTGTAGCATCTGGTAAGGTCCTTCTACTCTACTTCTTTCAAAACTTAGTAAGCATCCATTCTCCTGCAGACTCCAAAAGTGTTGTCTGGAATAGCAATCCTCATTTCCTAAGGGCTAAAAAGGGACGAAGATACTGGCAGTATATAATTTTTAAAAAAACTAAAAACTAAAAACTTTTCCTTTGTTTCAAAAGAGCATCTTCCCTTTTTGTATTCCCAAATAAAAGTAAACCAAACAGCATCTCATATGGGGAAAAGGGAAAGCCCAGATCACTTCTGGGAAGAGTTCTAATTCTTTTGTCCAAGGCAATTTAATTTAGTCCCTAACATCAATTTGGTAATACGTTTCTTAAGAATCTGATTCATGCTTCCTACTTTCCCAGATGAGGGCAAATGTCCAGGTATATGGAATTACTACTCAATTTGCAATCCCTCCCCCTTATTTCTTATAAAACCTTAAACATAAAGTGTGTTCCATTAGTAGAATCAATAGTCTCTACCAATCCATAATTAGGCACAATTTGTTCCAAGGCTATTCCACTAACTCTCTTAAAGCATCAAAGCTCAGGAAAAAATTTCTACCCATCCCCCCATATCTGTTTCCCCAATGGTGTCATTGCATTAAAACCTAACTTAAATATTTTGAAGCCAAACTGCTTTCAAGATACTGAGGGACACCTCCTCAATATCATATTTATCTTTAGAAATGTTACACAGCTTTCAGATACAATTTGTTCTGCAATTACACATATCCCTATATGCCAAATTTTCTTGCTTTTATTTCTTTGTTAAAGGGAAAAAGCAAGACAAATCTTAAGATTCAGAATATAGATAATATCTAAATAACTGGACCAAATTTCACAAAATGTACGCCACATATTCACCTGGGCTGACAAAATATTAAAGTACGGCTTATACAATTTTTACAGATTACCCAATATACGATTTAGAAAGCAACATAGTAGCTTAAATATATTTCTTCTAATTAGAAGATACAAACATGTGACCTTTTTAGGTAAGATAACAGAGAACCAACAAATTTTTTAACTTAAAATCAAATCTGGTATCTCAGAAAGAAAGCTCTTTAGGAAGAATTGGGATAAAGTAGCAAGATATATAGGAATTTAATACTGTTGTTTTGTTTGCTTACTCAGAAAAACTGTCCATCACCTAAGGGTTGGGTAAATTCAAAGGAGCCTTCAATATCTGTCAAAGGAGGCCACAAAGTGTAATCAATTTTAGAGACCAATAAAATGCTCCCCCCCATGTTGGGGCAGGTGGAGGGAAGGTCTGACTTTGCTGGTCCTCTTCTCAGAGCTTTTCAGTGGTTCCCTATTAACACTAACTCCTAGGCCTCCCATTTGAAACCCACCCCATCCTTCCCCATCTTTCCTTATCTCCTGGTGCATTCCCCATTCCAGTCAGATTGGCCCACTCCTGCATGCTGCACCTGACTGCCTGTCTCCTGCCTGAGTGCCTTGCCCACCTGCTTCCTGCAGGGCCCAGCCCTTCCATTGCCCTTTCCCATTCTCTGACCAGAACCCTTTGCCTCTTCAGATTACTTTATATTACTTTCCATATCCCTGAGATAGAACATAAGCTCCTTGAGGGCAGGAATTGATTCGTTTTTTCTTTGTAATCTACTACATAGGAACTGGATAAATGTCTGTTGAAGGAACCATTGTCCAAGGGAGGTCCCAAGGCCTTTTGTTTTCTCATTTCTGTTTCCCCAGAGTGCAGGTAGGCATCCTGCTGGTCATTCCTGAGTCAAGACAAAAAGTGCTTTAATATAGGGACTCCCTATTGATACCTGCCTAAAGGTCAGGGTTAGGGATGTCCAGGTGCAAGGACCAAAGAGGAGGAATGGAAATCTTTTCTTCATCTTTTGTGAACATATCTGTTGGGCAGTCTGATAAAACCTGTGGGCCCTTTCTCAGAATAAGGTTGTTAAACAAAATAAATAGTACTACAGTGTTCCACTATATCAAAATGTAATCATCAATTTTCTTAAGTTTCTGAACTTCAAGATAAAACTCCTATTTTAAAAGGAAGTACAGAGTAGGTCACTGTCTCTTTCCCATAACACCACTGATATCTAACGTTTTTAAGAACAATAATGTTTTATTTACATTGCTTTAAAACACTGCTATCATGTCAGCATTTTGACCTTGTCTGATCAACCAGGTGTGCTTCACTGAGGGCCAGGAGCCCCCCACTTCCATGCTCACACCACTGATATATGGGAAAATCTATTGTTCCTTCCCTAGTGGGAAGAGGTTTGCACTAAGCCAGCCTTTCTCATAAGTGGCCATTCTTATCTGAGATGCAGCAGTCTGGGACAGGAAACTGTGGCCAGTTGGATTGACCCACCTGAATGCTCGGGATCACAGCTGCCCCGACACCATTCTGATCCAGTTCAGACTCCTTTCCAGTTCCATATAGCAGATGCATTTCCTTGTCCTTCTTTTCATGTCTTAGATCAGCTCTCTTTAGGCGCAGCCTGTCCCTTCCATTAATCTGAGCTTTCTGAGCATGAAAGTCATGGTCTTGACTTCCTCCTCAGGATCCCTGCATTGCCCAAGCTGCACTCCTGACCAAAGGTCTTGCTTCCTTAAAACACACAGATCCAGCATCCCTCCCTCCCTCCCTAACCCACAAATTAGAGGTCCTTGAGGATCTCTATTTCATCCCTGGCTACTTCATTTTTCTTATAGATGGAGCTTGAATCCCAAGGCCCCTCTGTGCCATCTGTGATCCAAGATGAGAATGGCAATGTGATTGACAGCCGCCTACCTTCCGGGGAGCCCATCCAGTTTGTGTTTGAGGATATTGTGTGGCAGCAAGAGCTCAGCTGGGAGAAGGCAACTCAGCAGCTGGAAGTTGCCATGTACCCCTTCAAGAAGGTGAGACCTGGGAGAGGGCAGAAGACAGACCTAGCAGGAGCCCCTTCCTATAGTGGCTCTTCTGAAAAGAGCTACTGGGAAGAAGAAAAGATGGAAACGAGAACCTGGAACCTACCCAGGTTTGGAGAACTCCCAGGCTGGAAGGAAATGGCATTTCTGAAAAGGAGAATTTGTTATTTGGTGATGGGCAACTGGCCAGTTCTTCCACTAGAAACTTCCAAGGGATTAATGGGAGGAAGTTTAACCAGGAAAGAAACAATTCTCTGGTCCCTAGCTTAGCAGTTGTTGGTCAGTCAATAAGCATGTGGTCTTTGTGAAGAACCCTGATTATAGACCAGAGAATTCTTGGGAGGGAGGTGCCAGGCATTCTCCCAACGACAACAAAGGGTTCTTGATCTCCATTTTTTCTCCTTTAGGTCACCTACCTGCCATTCACTGAAGCATTTGACCGAGCCAAGGCTGAAAACAAATTAGTACACTCCATCCTGCTCTGGGGGGCTTTGGATGACCAGTCCTGCTGAGGTGAAGGACTGGGGTTGGGAGGTGTGTAGGGAAGGAGAAGCACTTAAGGTGTGGCCAAACTCTTCACCTAAGACCACCTGAGACCATGGGGTACCTGAGAAGACAACAGATTCAAGTGGTGGAATTGTGAAGGACTTAGTGGTCACAAAGGTGGCTGGAGCTGAGTCCCAAGAGAGACTTGGATTATAATTTACTTAGCTCTCCAGGTGAGAGACATTATCCCCTACATAATATCCTACTTTGTCTTTGGAACAGGTTCAGGGCGGACTCTCCGGGAGACAGTCCTGGAAAGTTCGCCCATCCTCACTCTCCTCAATGACAACTTCATCAGTAGCTGGTCCCTGGTGAAGGAGTTGGAGGAGCTTCAGGTGAGTAGGGCTGAAGGAAGCCCCCAAGTTCCATAGCATTAAAGAAGAATATTGTAGGAAGATTTCAGGACTGAGCCAACAAACTATTTACTGTCCAACTTTTCACTCCTTAGAATAGCCAAGAAAATGAATTCCACAAAGTGCTGGCCAACCTGCACCTGGAGAAGTACAGTTTCCCTGTAGAGATGCTGATCTGTTTACCCAATGGAACTGTGGTATGTGCCTGCCTGCCTACCCATCTTCCCTTGCCTCAAACACTAGTTGAATGACTGCTATCTAGTTGGGGGAAGAGGAGGGGAGTAAGACTCTCTTCTTCAGTGTTTCTACCCTTCCCATCCATTCCTGGATGATTGTCATAAGTTACTGTGGCCAAACTCTTCACCTGGTCACCAGTTTGATTGGATCAGTTTACAATTGTTCTTTTGGGGTGGAGTCAAATGTATTCCAGGTTAATTAAATTGCATGCTTCCCTTTGGAAATAAGAATGCTTAGTCTCTCTGTCTCTTATTTTTCTCATTTTGTACATTTTTTTCCACCCCTGAGGCTGGGGTTAAGTGACTTGCCCAGGGTCACACAACTAGGAAGTGTTAAGTGTCTGAGACCAGATTTGAACTCTGGTCCTCCTGGATTCAGGGCTGGTGCTCTCTCCACTGCGCCACCTAACCCCCAATTCCACTAATGGTGCATTAGTGTCTCAGCTTTCTCACATTCCCTTCAACATTTATCATTTTCCTTTTCATATATTAGCCAATCTGATAGGTATGGATAGGTATCTCAGAGTTTATTTATAGTGATTGAGAGCATTTTTCATAGGACTATAGTTTTTTATAACTTCATCTGAAAACTACATTGAATTTTATTTTTATAAAATTGACTTAGTTCTCTATATATTTGATAATTGAGGTCATTTGTCAGAGAAATTTGATATACAAACTTTTTCACAGTTCTGATTTTGTTATTTAGTCATTTCAGTTATGTCTAACTCTTCATAACCCTACTTTTAGGAATTTATTGTCAGACACTAGAACATGTGTCCATTTCCTTCTCCAAGGCATTATACAGATAAAGAAACTAAAGCAAAACAGATTAAATTCTTGCCCAGTAATCATACATCTAGAAAGAATCTGAGGCTGGATTGAACTCAGGTCTTCCTTAGGAACGAGGCTTGGCACTATATTTACTATAACTATGTATTTCTAATTTTTCCTCTTGTTTCTCTTCCTTTTGTTTCCTCCTACTCTTTCTCTCCTTTCACCTTGTCTAGCCTCAAAATTGTTTTGCTTCTACTACCTCTCCCAATCTGTTCTCCCTTCTATCATCCCCTTTGCCTTTCTCTCATCCCTTCTCCCTCTACTTTTCTGTAGGGTTAGATAGATTTCTGTACCAATGGAGCACTTAAGTTATTCCCTCTTTGAACCAATTCTAATGAGAGTAAGGTTTTAGTACTCCTTCCTGCCTCCCCTGGGTTTTCCCCTCCACTGTAAAAGCTTTTTTGTTCCTCTTTTTTATGAGACAATTTACCCCATTTTCTTTTCCCCTTTTCTAATGCATTCCTCTTTCACATCCCTTAATTTTATCTTTTGAGATATTATCCCATCATATTCAACTCATATCCATGTCCATTCAACTCATATCCATGCCCTCTATGTGTACTCCTTCTAATTACCCTAATAATCATAGAGTTCTTAGGAGTTATAAGTATCATCTTTCCATGTACAACTGTAAACCGCTTAACCTTACTGAATCCCTTATGATTTATCTTTCTTCTTAATCTTTTTCTTGAGTCTTGTATTTGAAAATCAGATTTTCTATTCAGTTCTGGTCTTTCCATCAAGAATGTTTGAAAGTCTTCTATTTCATTGAATGTCCATTTTTACATCTGAAGAATTACACTCTGTTTTGCTGGGTATGTGATTCTTGGTTACAATCTTGGATCCTTTATCCTCTGAAATATTATATTCCAAGCTTTCTGGTCCTTTAATGTAGAATCTGCTAAATTTTGTGTTATCCTGACTGCCACTCCATGATATTTGAATTTTTTTCTTCCTGGATACTTGTAATATTTTCTGCTTGACCTGGGAGCTCTGGAATTTACCTATAACATTCCTGGGAGTTTTCATTTTGGGATCTCTTTAAGATATTTTCTTCGTAGTTTTTGTGCATCTTTTACTAAGCTGCTGACTCCTTTTTCATTATTTTCTTTCATCACTTTTATTTCTTTTCACAATTTCTCTTCTAGCTCTTTTATTTGATTTTTAAAATCCTTTTTGAGCTTTCTCAGGAATTTTTTTTTGGACTGGAGACCAATTTATATTTTTGCTTTGAGGCTTTGGATATAGCAGTTCTGATTTCCGTTGTCTTCTTTTGAGTTTGTGTTTCAGTTTTCCCTGTCAACATAGTAACTTTCTATGATCAGGTTCTCTTTTTTGTTTTTACTCATTTTTTCAGACTCTTTCTTAATTTTTAAGTTTATGTCAAGTTTCATCTCTGCTCATAGGTGGGAGAGGGCACTGTCCCAAGCCTCAGGGTTTTTTTGCAATTGTTTTCAGAGCTAGTTTTGGGAATCTGGAAGTTGTCAGTTTTTCCAAGATGATATGAGCTAAGGAGACATGTGTTTACTATTCTTTTGACCTATGATCTGTATCGTGAGAGACCACAAGCACTTTTCTGCCCTAGTTATCTCTCTTCCCTAGTATCTATCTACAAGCTCTCGGATACTAGTTCTCCTTACCTTGGGATTGCAACACAGGACTGTGACCCAGGTTTCTGTGTATGGGTAATGCAGCAGAGTCCTGATCTGACTGCCAGAGCAAAAGGACCCCTGCAATCTCTTTCAGAATAATTGTACAACTCCCTTGTTGTCTGTGGGCTGAGAACTTTGGATGCTGCTGCCACCAATTCAGTTGCCCCCAAGGCCTGCTGCTGACTCGCCGAGGCACAACCTGATACTAAACACCAGACTATGACTCCATTCTCCTCCCAGTGCAATAGACTTTTCCACTGACCTTCTACATTGTTTCACCCCTTCTTTTGTGGCTTAAGATTCTGCACTCCAGAATTTGTTTTGAGTTTTTACTTAAAATGGGAGATCTCAGACAAGTTCTTGCCTTTTCGCTACCATTTTTGCTCTGTCCTCTGGGAACACTTTTCACTGTGGAGCTCAGGCCAAAAGCATAATCTAGGGGAAGAACATGATTTCCCTACCTGGTTCTAAGTAGTTAAAATTGGGATCCATACACTAAATCTTGTGGATCCTCTGCTTAATCCTCTCTTATCTCTTGCTTCTTTCCCAGATCCATCATATCAATGCCAATTATTTTCTGGACATCACTTCCATGAAACCAGAAGATATTGAGACTAGTGTCTTTAGCTTCTCCTCTACCTTTGAAGATCCATCCACAACCACCTATGCACAGTTCCTAAAGGAGGGACTTCGCCGAGCCCAGCCCTTCCTCCAGCCCTAGAACCCCAACCAGAGGAGCACAGAACTAGATAAATTTTCTTATTCCAAGATGACTTCTTTTAGTCCCCAACTGTGACTGAAATTTCCCCATCAACCACAAGGAGAAATGTGATCCTAAAGCCAGAGTGGTTTTTGGCATGTTTCAGTCCAACAGAACTATCTCTCCAGAATGAAGCTACCAGCCTTGGTCTCTTTGGAAACCCCAGAGAAGGTGTAGGGCTCCCTATTGCAGAGTCCATTTCTTCACATTTTCCTCCAGCTGCTCCTGCTTTGAGGCCTAAATGTTAACTTAGAAAAGAAATAGGATTGGCTTCCAAGGTTTTTTAGTGGGAAAAGGTGGCCCTGGTACCTAAGGACTTGGCAGTCCTGGGACTCTTCCTTTTGTTCTCCCTTAGGGCTGTTCTGTTGTCTCTAGCTTTTCAAAAGCAAACAAGACACCAAGACAAGAATCTTGGTCCATTTGGGATAAGGAGCATTGAAGAAAGAGATTTGTTCTGGAAGGTACCAAACTACAGCTTGTTCCCCAGAAAGACTCCTTAGCAGCCTTTCTGCTCCCTTGAAGTCTGGCCTGCCTGTTTCTCTTGTCTTCTTGCCCTCTGGCTCAGGTCAGAAGAGAAAAGGAGACTTGAGGTTAGATACAGGTATAGCATCAGGAACATCTCTAAGGGGCCACATTGGTCTATTTTTCAATGAGAAACTAGGTTTTGGTGAAAACCAAGGACACCCTGAAAGAAGACAAGTCAGGAGAGGACCAATGTGGAACCAAGACCCGGCTCTGGAGTTAGCAGGGCTGGCAAAACTGGAAGGAACAACTGCTTCACATTGAGCTCCTCCTGCCTGACCCCACATGGACACGACTAAGAAATTAATCTCCTGCTTCTCCCTCAGGCTGAGCTGCGCACTCCAGCTTTGGCCTTGAGAAGTGGAAGCCAGGAGGCTTCCCCTGCCACTGAGGGCGACCTTGAGGCCACGTGGTGGGGTAAAAAGAATGGAAATGTGGAGGCCAAAAGCCTGCTTCTGTTTGTCTGCATGAGGCAAAATCCAGGTTTCAGAGAAGGAAGAGCCCACCCAGACTCAAAAAAGAGCCCCCACTTTATGGTACCCAGCAAATGGTCATCCAGCCCTGAATGAGGGGATGCCTACTACATGCCCATCCAGCCTTGGCTCAAGCTTAGCTGGTGGTTGCCTCTGCCTGATGGAGCCAGGCAGGATAGAGCGGATCTCTCTTCTGGCAGACCCCTCCTCCCCCAGGTCCTTGATGGGACACAGCACTGGGAATTCATGAAGGGAAGGCATTCTGTCCTCAAGCACATTACTCAGCTTCTGCAGGCCTGCTTAAGAAGTGAGGGTGGGATAGAGAACCTGGGAAGTTCCTTCCGAGTCTACCAAGCCTCACTAGACACTAGTTCTATAGGAAGCTGGATTAAGTTAAGTTGCTATGTTTAGCTGACAAGACCCTCAAACCCCTCTCAGCCATAGCTATAGGTCCCTGTCCCAGAAGAAGGAATTTTGCAAGTGATCCCAATAGGACTTTTTAGTCAGAGTTGAAGAAGCATTAAGCACATAGTGTGTGGAAAGCACTGAGAGTCTCTACCAACCCAACACAGATTCTTTCCAAAACAATTAGATCCAGCCAAGAACCTGACTTTTCAGAAAAATAATGAGCATTTTAAAAGCCATATCTATTAGAGAAAATAGGAAACAGAGCTATCCTCTGCTCTTGGGACCATATCCTACTCCCTAGCCTCCCTTTGGGCCCTGTCCCATAATCCAGGTCAGACCACCACTTCCTGAGTTGGTATTCAAGGCCAAGGTGCTGGAGCACCATTTTTATATACATATAAAATTATTTTTCCTATTTGTACTTTCTAATCCACAAAGTTTGTAGATATTTTTGATAACTTTACTGAGAAAGAAGAGGGACTTCTATTCTCTGCCTGTAACTGTTCTTTATGATGGCTTGATCCTAAACCCCAGTCGGGTCAAGCTTGATGTTTTCTTGACAGTAACTGGAAGGGAAAGAGAATTCCCTCTTCTCTTCACATTTTTAAACATTCCCTTGGGGGGAATAGATATCATTGGTCAATGATTACCCATCTGCCTTTGTCTCCTTTCCCTTAGGGTCCTCCTGTCCAGATGAGGACTTCCTTAGTCTCTTTCCATGGGGTCTGCAGGCAGTCCTAACTAGGCCAGTGACTCCCCTATGTCAGGGGTGATAGCTAACCACTTCCCTTAAGGCTTGAGAAACAATTTCTTTGGATCCACTAGCCTAAGTTCCCTAAGCTCTCCCAGTCTTCAGGACCCCAGGAAAGGATTAGTATAGTTATCAAGTGCCAAGTTATATTTTTGAGCATGATGGAAGCCCATGAGATCTTCTGGCTCAACTCATCTATAGCATTAGTATTAATGTTACCACTTTTTTATTCTCTACCCAGGATCCTGTAGCCTAACAACCACTGAAAAGCAAGATTATTTAATGTAGACCAAAATGTTTAATTCCTTTTCCAACCTCCTTTCTTGGAAAAGGATGAGACAACAGCTCAACTCCAATTCTTGCTTTGCCACTCTTGGAGTGGCACTCTTTGCCACTTACAGTGTGGTGATGAGAATCAGAAAAACAAGGCCCAAACCTGTCCCTGACACTTGCCAGCTGTGTGATTATGGGTAAGTTAACTTCTCTGAGTTTCACATTTCTCATATAAGAAATTGGCATGATTATCCCTCCACAAGACACAAAGTTCAAACAAGATGATATATATGAAATGCCATATTGCCTATTTCCCCCCCCCCAGGCTGGGGTTAAGTGACTTGCCCAGGGTCACACAGCTAGGAATGTGTCTGAGACCACATTTGAACTCGGGTCCTCCTGAATTCAAGGCTGGTGCTCTATCCACTGTGCCACCTAGCTGCCCCATGTTGCCTATTAATAGTATGGGATGTATTACAGGTCACTGTTGATCAGAGAGACAGGAAAGATAAACAAAGTGCTTCCCCAATCTTTTCCTGAATAATGGTTCAATGCAATTTGAAGTGTGTCCAATGTAAGTGTTAAAAAAAGACAATAAGGAATTTACTCTGTCCATCATCCAGTGCTAAAGTAATTAAAAGTTAACCATAGAGGGTTTAACTGTCTTTGAACTGAAATATTAGCCCACATAACTAATTGCTTCATTTGATTAAGGTATTGGCTTATTGAGTATTCTTTTTACCCCATGTCTCCATGGTTAGTGTACACTAGAGATAGGGCCCAGAGCCTTAATCCTGAAGGAGCATAGTGAGTTTCCATTTCATTTTCTCCTTTTGCCCTTTCCCTCTGTTGTATATCAGTGCCATCCTTATGTGTTCTAATAAAGTCATGGAAGTGTTCATAGACTAGTATGTTATTCCTCTGATGTTGAACTAGTTTCCTATCACTTGTGATTGATAAAAAATAATAAAGTCAGGAGAAACAGGATATTTCACATTTCATCATGGAAGACCAACTGACAGCATATCTCTCAGGAAAGATGCCTAAAATACCTCTCTGAAGAAGGACTTTCAATTCACAAAAATTCTCAGACAAAAAAAAAAAAAAAAACCAACTTGTTTACAACAGCAAAAACCACTCATTCTGATCCTCTCTTCCATCCATTTAAATTGTGATCTTGACCAAGTCATTTGGGCCTCGATTTTGTAACCTATTCAATGAAGAATTTTCATAGGCTCAAAAGATCCTTCAAGATCCTCTAATTAGACTCCTTCATTTTACAAATGAGGAAGCAAAAGGTAGTAATAAAGCTAAGGAGAACAGAACTCGTACATGTCTTCTGGTTCCAAATTTTTATTGTTTGAACAAGATGACATCAGGTTCTTTCCTGTTGTTGTGACTCAATCCCCAATGAGAGGAAGAATGGGGTGTTATGTTTATTTTAAGAGGGAGATAAAACATTTTAAGTGGCATTCTTGGAGAGCATTATACTGAAGAGGAGTGGCAAACTAGCAGTCTTCTTATCCCAAGGGGACATTTACTTTCAAAATGTGTCTTCCAAAGAATTTTAGAATAAGAAGGGAATTCACAGGTTACATATTCTACCCACATATGATTAAGAATGTAGTCTATAAAATATCTAACATGTGCTCGTACAGTCTTAACAGTTCTTAAAGGAGAACCCACCATCTCAAGGCAAATTCTCTCAAATTAGGATCTGCCTCTACAGCTTCCACCCTCTGGAACCAGCCAGAATAAAATGTGGTTTCTAAGTGAGCCTTGGCAGCTTGCACTGTCAAGAACTGCTGAATTTTTTCTTATTGTTCACTTCCTTATTTGGGGTTTCAGTTCCCTAATTAGCCATTTTTGTTTTGCCCTTTCCCAGTCCAGCTATATTTTTCCTTGACAGAGAAAACAAGCAAAATAAGAAAGATTGAGTTACCTTCTTTTGAACACAGTGGAGTGATTAGAATCAGAAAAACAAGGCCCAAACTTGTCCCTAATATTTGCCAGCTGTGTGATTACTTCTCTGAGTTTCACATTTCTCATATAAGAAATTAGCATGACTATCCCTTCACAAGACACAAAGTTCAAACAAGATGATATATGTGAAATGCCATATTGTAATATTCTTCTCTAGAATGTAATGTTTTCTGGGAGCAGGTTTCTTGGGGGGCTTCTGGAGGCAGCCTTAGTTTTAGTTCAGTGTAATCACCCCAAATGCAGCCAGGAGTTAAAGTCCAAATCCTTTATTGTTTCCATCAAAATTTTATCTACTTCACTTGGGGCTTGGCTAGTTTTCTGGAGGCCTTCCGGATTTTGCCTCTAGTCCCTTCCCTCTGCCAGCTTCTGTCTCTAGCTCCCTCCAAATGTCTCCGAATCCAAAGCCTCCAGCCAGCATAAAAGTGGAAAATGGAATGAATTTGTCTCTGCTTCTAAGAGTGGGCTTGTCCTTTAGTGATTGCTAAATTAGATTTAATCACTGTCCCTTCAATTCCACTTACTTAGCACCTTGTAAGAATCCTAACATCTCCCAATTTCTTTTGATTTTAGAACAGAGATAGTCATGACCTCCCTGACTTCTCAAGGAGGTGAGAACCCGAAAAAGATGATCACACTTTCCCTGACTGCTCAAAAAAAGAGTGAAAACACCATAAAAAGAGGTGATCACGCCCTCCCTGATGCCTTCCCTCTCAGGGAGATGAAATCACCAAAGGAAATAGGACATCAAATTAGATTAGCAGGTTTCTTAAAGGGCTCATTTGAAACAGGTTATACATAAATCCATCAATATGGGAGGTATTACACATAATTACATAAATCACATAAGCACATAGTAATATAACATGGGCTAGTAGTGATGTAACAAATAATATGAATCAACATGAGGTCCTAGAAATAATCCAAAAGGAATCTATTGTCCATTAGTTCATGTGCCAGTAATCCAATAATTCCTACAAGCTTTGAAGTCCTGCAATAGTCTCATCAATAATTTTTCATCTCAAGGAATCCAATGATTCCTGCTGGTTTTGTTCTTAGGTCTTCTCCTTTGTTTCCATATTTTTCTCTTTTTCTATCTCTCTCAGATGGACAAGGCGAATATGGCTCATTGGCACCCATCTGATTCCTTCTCCATCTGTAGAAATACAAGCAAACCCTTTCTCCCAAGCAGTTAATCTATCTAGTCCCTTCTATTTACCACTTTGGAGATTTCTCCTCATCACCTGGCAATTATATTGGAGCTGCTCAAACTGGACACTGCCCTTCTGGTGGGTTAAAAACTGTATTTTCCCCAGTTGTAATCCCTTTCTATTATCTGGTTGCTTTTCTACTGATATACCATGTAATCCCTTTCTGCCATCTGATTTCTTTTTTGCTGATTGATCACATCAGAATCCTGAACTTCTCTGGGTGTAAACTCAGCTGCCATCATGCCCCCCCTTGTCTTTTGTATGATATCTTGGAGCTGGGCCCTGCCTCTCATTTCCCTGGGTCAATCTACATTCTGAGGCCCAGTGGAAACCTCAGTTGCATTTTGGGTCTTCTCTCACCCTGTCCTCTCAGTCTATCTCTTTGCCTACACTGAGCTCTCAGATGTCCAACTTTTCCACACTGAAAATATTGACGAGTTTCTCTAGAATTCCCATGCCAAGAGGGACCCTGTTTTCCTATGTTAATCATAGTCTGGTTATAATAAGAATTTGTGCCCACTGTGGCACAGCGTCTTATGATCTCCTCTAAAGGAACATCTTTGTGTAGTCCCCATATAATTCTTCTGCAAACCTCATTGGCATTTTCCTTAGCCAGTTATCTGATCATTATTTTTATAGCTGCATTTTCTCCAATAGTTCTTGTGACAGCTGTTTGCAGATGTACCACAAAATCCGCAAAGGGTTCATTGGAACCTTGTTTTATTTTTGTGAAGAGTTTACCTTCTTTCTCTGGGAGAGTACCCCAAGCTTTTATAGCAGCAATAGCAATCTGTTCATAAGCTGTTGTGGGTAATTAATCTGTGCTGAATTCTCTCCACACTGACCCTCACCTGCTAGTTGGTCAAAAGTGATTTGTACAGTAACTCCTGTTTGCCTATTACATCTGGCTTGAATCCCACATAATTCATGATACTCCAAAAGCCACAACAAGTTTTGTCCAGGTTCTAAGCAGGTCCTTGCTATGGATTTCCAATCATGAGGGTTAGGATTTCATAAGACAAATTATTAGTAACATCTTAACATAAGATGATGTAGCCCCATAAAAGTGCAACCTTTTTTCAAATCCTTAATTTTTTCCAGATCAAAAGGAGTATATCTTATCCTTTTTTGACCTGAAGAATCAAGCTCTTCAACCACAGGGTATGCATTTATAAAATCAGATACATCCTGTCCTTCATTTTTTGCCTTAACCAGTGACTTTTATAATCTTGTCATAGGCTGCTTCATAGGTGCTTCTGTTTGTGTCACTGCCTCTCCCCCTCCTCCTTTTCTCCGTCCACCTATTTAGAGTTAATTGTGAAGTACCACACTCAGAATTGTACTTAACTCCATCCTTATCTGATTCTTCATCCTTTTCACCTAGTTTATTTGGCACCTCCCCCTCCTGCTCTTTCTTCTTTTTCCTTATTCTAACACTTATATAATTTTTTTAAAGCCAGCTGTATTAAATTATATGTATTAAGTGAGTCGGGTCCATTTTCATAGTAGAATTGACATAGTTGTTCTCCTACTAATTTCCACTCATTTAGATCTAATTGTTTTTCCATAGAGAACCAAAGAGATGTACTGTACAGTCTCTAAAAGTTCAGTGATCCGCTCCCAAATTATAATCAGACCTTGGCTTTTCATAACCCTGGCAATGTTTTCTACTCATTTTCCTTGAATTGGAAAAGGCTGTTTTCTAAACATCTCTCCCATTTTAGCTAAAATACTAGTTTAGCCCTTTAACAAAGTTTCCTTGTTGTACTCACTCAAAAGAATTCATATGGGAGAGGAAGACCCTCTGAGTTTACTCTGAGCTATCAAAACCAAAACCAAGAGTAAGTGAAGTTTGACCAGTCTGCAGTGATTTGACTTAAAGGCATAAGCTAGGAGCTCCATTTGAATCACAGTGGGCTTTATCAAATTCTGATTTTACAGAGCTATTTTTCAAATCATTTAAAATCATAAACGAAAATAACATGAGACAAGAATTAACTTTTGGGGGGGCAATGATTGAATGAATGCCTAGGGAAGAAAAAAAGGAAGGAAGGAAGGAAGGAAGGAAGGAAGGAAGGAAGGAAGGAAGGAAGGAAGGAAGGAAGGAAGGAAGGAAGGAAGGAAAGAAAGAAGGAAGGAAGGAAAGAAGGGAGGGAGGGAAGGAAGGGAGGAAGGAAGGGAGGGAGGGAGGGAGGGAACGAAGGAAGGAAGGAAGGAAGGAAGGAAGGAAGGAAGGAAGGAAGGAAGGAAGGAAGGAAGGAAGGAAGGAAGGAAGGAAGGAAGGAAGGAAGGAAGGAAAGAAGGAAGGAAAGAAGGGAGGGAGGGAGGAAGGAAGGAAGGAAGGAAGGAAGGAAGGAAGAAAGGAAGGAAGGAAAGAAGGGAGGAAGGAAGGAAAGAAGGGAGGGAGGAAGGAAGGAAGGAAGGAAGGAAGGAAGGAAGGAAGGAAGGAAGGAAGGAAGGAAGGAAGGAAGGAAAGAAGGAAGGAAAGAAGGGAGGGAGGGAGGAAGGAAGGAAGGGAGGAAGGGAGGAAGGAAGGGAGGAAGGAAGGAAGGAAGGAAGGAAGGAAGGAAGGAAGGAAGGAAGGAAGGAAGGAAGGAAGGAAGGAAGGAAGGAAGGAAGGAAGGGAGAGAGGGAGGAAGGAAGGAAGGGAGGGAGGGAGGGAGGAAGGAAGGAAGGAAGGAAGGAAGGGAGAGAGGGAGGAAGGAAGGAAGGGAGGGAGGGAGGGAGGAAGGAAGGAAGGGATGGAGGGAGGGAGGGAGGGAGGGAGGAGGAAGGAAGGAAGGGAGGGAGGGAGGGAGGGAGGAAGGAAGGAAGGAAGGAAGGGAGGGAGGGAGGGAGGGAGGAATTCTCTCGCAAGTCAAGACGTGCTCCTCCTGATGTCATTGGTTCCTTCCAGAAGGAAGGAGGAACAACACTCTGGGTAGAAGGAGAACGGAATCTGGAGTGAAGAGGTCTGGCTCCCGCGGCGCAGCCTACATGGCCTCGGACACATCACGTTACCTCGACGATCCTCCGCATGTCTATAAAAGGACAGGGTTCCATGGAATGATCTTTTAGACAGCTCTAGAACCCCGATGGCGGGCAGGCTGGCCGCTGGCACAGCAGCGGGGAGGCTTCTGCAATGAGTGGTCCCGGGACTCCGAGGTGGCGAGAGGGGGACCGCGAGGAAAGCACGCGACCCGGACCGTGGGTTTGGTGACTAACGGGACAGAAGGACGAGGAGGGGGGATGGCCACAGTGTTTCGTAAGAACAAAAGCCAGCCTCGGGGAAAGCTGCCCGGGGCTGAGCGGCAGCGGCCGGAGAGAGGGAGGAGCTGGCCTCCCGGCCGTCCGGGAGCCGAGCCGCTAGTAGTGGGCGAAGACGTCCGAGCTGGGGGGGACAATAACAGCTCGGCGCCTGTGACCCAGCCACGTCATCTAGAGCTCGGGACCTGTTCTCATGTTGTCGTTCCATGCTCTTATGTGAGAAAATGAACGTAAAACACTCAGGAAACCTAAAAGGCCGGGAACTGTAAGAACCTTCTTGGCCCGAGACCAGTGGTAGCCGGCAGTGGGCGTGGGCGGGGGGCAGGAGGGCCAGAGCGGCCAGTCAAAAACCCGGGTCAAGCCGATGGGGCGTGGCTTCCGAGAAAGGGCACGGCTTGTCCCGCGCCAGACTCCGCCTCCTCTGTTTACCTTTTCCCTCCCCCCATCCCACCCCAAGCTCCTCTCCTGAGGTCACGGCTCTAGCCTCCAGAGCGCGACCATAGACGTCGGTTAACGGGACTTGCCACGGTCCCGCCTTCGCCGGTACGCGGAGCTCCCGGGAACTGGGGGAGGACGACGTAGCGCGCAGGCGTAAAGGGCCATTTCCGCGGGACGGCGGCGAGCGGAAGGGGAAGTGAGCAGCGGGGCTAGAGGGCCGCGTCCGGGCGACTCTGGGAGGAGGAGCCGAGAGGTGAGTGTGGCCTCCCGCCTGGTCACCCTGCGCCGTACGTGCCCCCAGCGCCGCCAGCTGCCCGCCCCCTCCCCCGGCTCCTCCGGGGACTGTAGCCGGGCTCCTACCCCCCCCCACCCCGCCCCCTGAGCCCGCCGTGAGCCCGAACGGGCGCCTCCTAGCCCCGAGTCCTAGCTGTGGCCCGGGGCTTCTGAGCGAACCCGAGCGCTAAGGGCGCGCAGGGGCCGGCCCTGACCTTGGGGGCTGCGAGCTCGGTGGCGGGCAGTCACCTAAGGGCTGCGGCGAGAAGCGGCAGCGGCGGCTACCGCGAGGTGGGCGCGAGGGGGGCCGGCCGCTCTCTCCGCGCGGCACCTCCCTCCCAGGCCTTCCCCCGAGCCCTGCCCAGTGTGGGGCTCTTCCTTAACCGCTGCCTTAGGTCAGGGCTGCGACACGGCGTCCGTGGCCGTCCTACTCCGAGGAAGAGATGCCGAGGCCGGACCTCGAAGCCCGGGGCCGGTCCTAGAGCCAGTCCGTTGTTGGCTCCCCTGTGCCAAGCAGTGAGTTGCCCAGGGAGCGCCCCGGTCAGCCAGCTTGGGCCAGAACCTTTTCCGGGTTGGGCTTTCTTCCCCATGGGCAAGGTCCTGAGAAGTAACCACCTGACCCGCCAGAAGCTGCAGATGTGGGATTGAGGGGCAGTGAAGTCCAGTGGCCAAGGTCCCTCAAGAACGCACAGCCCAACTCTGAGGCCCGGGGCAAAGACCAACGTCCATGGGCCTGGCTCGCAGTTCCCCGGGGACCCAGAAGATTAGTGAACATTTCCATTAAATCTCCTTTGCTTTACAGTTGAGAGACCTGCTGTTCCCAGAAATGGCCTAACATGAGGGAGCCGTGCCAGGTGGGAGCCAGCTGTGATACCGGAGATGGAAACAGATTCTGTAAGTTAATACACACTCTCTCTGGACGGCGGGCAGGGTGGGGCAGCAAGAACCCTCCATCAGTCTGGAAGCCTGAGGGAACCTGACCGCCTCATTGAGGAAAAGTGCTAGGGCTCCGCCATCCTTCCGTGACAGCCACGGCCAGCCAAAGCTGCTTTTCAAACCGCCTTTATCACCAGCTCCCTCTTCACTCTGCTCTTTAATTCCATCCTTCCTCCTTTACTACAACTTTAGAGGAAGAGCTGGCCTTCTCCCCTGCTGCCTTAAAACTTGTCCAAACCCTCCATCCCTTCCTTAAACCTTCATTGCCCCATAATCCTGTCTTTTCCCTTTCATAATCAACACCTAGAAGAAACTATTATTAGTGCCCCTACTTAGTCTCTCATTCACTGAACCCTGTGCAAGTTATCTTCATAACTTCTGTTCAATTTAAATAACTCTAAAATCACCCAATTTATTATCACTATTGTTATATTAAATCATGCTCTTTTCTGAACTTTCCTTCTTCTTGACCTCTGCATTTTTGACTCTGTTGGGCAGTGTCAGTATCTTCTGTATCTTCTGGATAGTTCTCCTTGGGGTTTACTGACATTATATTCTTCAAACATGTCTCACAGATTCCTGCTAGTTTTTCTTTGTAGAAACATTATCCTTGTCCCACCTCCATACTTGAATAGATTCCAGGCCTTTTTACCTATAATTTTAAGACTGCATTTCCAAGTGCTTGCTGGACATCTCAAACCAAACCGATCTAAAACAGAAGTTAAATTTAAACTTCCCTAAACCCAGCTCTCCTACTAACTTCTCATTCTGTTGAGGACACCACCATTCCTTCAGTTATCCAGCATATTAACTGTTCTTCCTTCTTTGCTTCTATCATCTTTACAAGCTGTCAGAAATATTTCTAAAGCTAGGTCTGACATGTCACTCCTCTGTTCAAGAAGTTTTAGCTCTCTAAGAATAGCTTCCTATCACCTTTAAAATAAAATGAATGCTCCTCTATAATATTTAAAGACTTTCACAAATCTCCAAGCAGTTGTAAATTACTCCTCACAGACTCTAAACTGACTTGCTTATACTTGTGCAAATACTATGTTATAGCATAGGATTGAATCATAAGAAAATAATGATTTCAAATGCTAGAGGTAAATATGCCTATGCATAATCATACACAAGTATTGTAAATTGGGGAAAGTAATTGAGTTCTGATTTTCTTTTTCCGTAGACTATCCCACTCTGGCAGAACAAACCACATGGAGCTGCTCGAAGTGTGGTGAGGAGGATTGGGACTAACCTGCCTTTGAAGCCATGTCCTCGGGCATCTTTTCAGGTAAAGGAGCATGATAAGGATAGGCTGAGAAGAAATCAAACTTGTCTCAGGGTTGAGTGAGACAGCATGATAAAGAGCGCTGGGCCAGGGGACAAGAGACCTGGCTCTTTGTGCCGGCTCTGCCCTTTGTTGCCTGTTGATTTCAGTGAAGTCACCACATTTCCCTGGATTTTTAAAGGGAAAGGAACAGATGATCTCTCATATCCCTTCCAATCTGTGATTCCATAAATATCTTACTACTTCCAATGTTCCTTTTAAAAAAAGATTTTTGTTGATATTTTTCTTACTTTACTTAATTTCCCCTTCCCCAAGATAAATCCTTTAAAACAAATATTAAAAAGAAAAATAAGGGAAAAATTTAGCAAGATGAATTGATATATTTCTTAAACTACTAATATTCAATGTTCTTTTAACTATGGTGGGATAGATCTGAATAGGTCTCCTTCTGATTTCTATCCTGTTAAATTGAGAAATGCAACAGATATGGTGGAAAAGTGAACTTGAAACCTGGAGAGACTTAGATTCATTTTAAGATTCCCAGTTCTGTGATCAAACGCAAAATCTTAGTTTCTTCATCTGTAAACTAGAACTCTTGAGAACCTACATCACAACATTGTTATGAAGACTAAAAGATAATGTTTGTAAAGCACTTTATAGTTTTTAAAATAATATGAAAATATCAGTTGTTACTTATTCTTGGTTTCTTTGTGAAGAATGGCTTGGAATAAGACTCTTTTTTGCATCTTATTTTCCCATTCTACCCTGCCAGACTGGCTTCAATGCTTGGAGTGGAGGACCCCTGAATATGCCTAATGTAAATTTATATAAAGTAAGAACTGTTTGTATGGTAAGCCTAGTGTCCATGAAGAAGAAGGAGCTGTTCAGTATACATGAAGGAAATTCTGGGTATTCTAATCACCATGAAATTCAAAATAGTCTTAATTTTGTTCAGTGTAGACCTCTGTTGTTGCATCTCCGCTTGCCTATTAGACATCTCAGATTAAATATCTTATAGATATCTAAGCTCAACATGAACTTATGATAAAAGTCTGTTGTTCAAGATTTATAGAGACTTGAAACAAATATATAAAATCAAGGGTCTTTTTCCAATAGAGAAGTAGTCAAAAGATATGAACAGATAGTTCTCAAGAGAATTGCAAACTATTAACAACACAGAAAAGATTGGTCTAAATCATTATTAAAAAAAACAAAACAAACCTACAAATAAGATGAGGTTTTAGCTCCCACTAAAGATCAGACAGTGATGGAAAAAGACAGAAATAATTGTTATACTGGGGAGGAAGACAAATACTTGAATAGGGAATAGGGAAAAGAGAAGGGAATGAGCAGTAACTAAGTACCTAGTTTGTCAGGCATTGTACAAACTTATTTCACTGATTATGTCAACCTAGAGAGGGAGGTTATCCCCATTTTACAGTTGGAAGAAACTGATAGAGATTAATAAGTGATTTGCCCAGGATCATACTGTTAGTAAAATCTGAGGTCAAATTTGAAGTCTGATCTTCCTGACTGCAAACCCAGTACCCATCAGCTGCCTCTAATACACTCTTGGAGCTGGGTACTAGCCATCTATAATTCTTCCTTCTCTATTATCCCTCATGATCATTCAGTTGTCAAATCTTGTCAGTCTTATTTCCATGATATGTTTCACAACTATCCTCTCCCTTCAGTTCAGCTAGTAAACATTAAGAAAGAGCCTAGTATGTGCCAGGTACTGTACCAAGTCATGGGGATTAAAAAGGAGGTAAAAGACTGTCCCTGCTCTCAAGGAGCTTGCATTCCAGTGAGAGATAACAATATCCAAACAAATATGAATCATACTATGTACAATATAAATAGAAATAATTCAAAGAAAGAAGGCACTGGAATTAAGAGGGCTTGGTTAAGGCTTCCTATATAAGGTGGGATTTTAGTTGGGACTTAAAGGAAGCCAGGGAAATCGGTAGTTGGAACAGAGGAGGGAAAGCATTCTAGTCATAGGAGACAGCCAGAGAGAAGGCCAGAGCCGAGGGAGAAAATTGTTTTGTTCATGGAACAGCCTGGAGGTCATTATCATTGGACTGAAGACTGTTGGGGAGTAAAGTGTAAGAACAATGGAAAGGTAGAGGGGTTTTGGTCAGGAGGGGCTTTGAATGTCAAACAGCTTTTTGTATTTGATCCTGGAAACAATAAGGAGGGCTTCACGGGACGTTTATTGAGTAGAGAAGTAACATATTCATACCTGAGCTTTAGGAAGATCACTTCAGTGGCCAAATGGATTAGAGTGGGGAGAGATTTGAAGCAGGCCACCTCACAAGCAGCTGTTGGCAGTAGTCCACCTGTGAGAGGCAATAAAAATCTACCACAGAGAAGGGGCAGGGTCAAAGGAGAGGAAGAGGGCAAATTCCAGAGACCTTACAAAGGTGAGATCAATAGGCTTCCCCAACAGCTCAGTTATGTAGGTTGAGTAAGGAGTGAGTACAGAATGACTTGTACAGTCTCTGCCCTAATTTAGGCCTTTATCACCTGTTGCTTGCACTATGCAGTAACCTAGCTGCCATCCCTGACTCCATTAGTATCCTTCTCTGATGCCATTAGTATCCTAATCTAATGCCTCTTACTCAGCTGCTAAATTTGTGTACCTTAATTACAGAAATGACCATAGGATATCTCTTTCCTCCTCCCTCAACTCATCTTTGCAACTTCAGTGCTCTCAAGGGAAAGAACAAACTAAGCCCAGCATTTAAGCCCCAGCCTTTCTTTTTATTAAATTACTGCTATTAATGAGGCACTGTGCTAGGTGCCAGGATTGAATACAAGTCTACAAAGAAGCAGTTCTTGTTCTCAGGGAGCCATTGAGGGGTAGAGAATGTGGAGCTACAAAGTTAAGTACAGAATATTCTATTATCTATTATCCAAAGGGTCTTCCAGGTCTGAAACATACTTCTTCCTTCTCCACAGAATCCCTGGTTTCTTACAAAGGATGATTGAGATGCCCAACAATATATAACTTCTTGCATAATCTTCCTCCCTCTCCCTTCCACATTAATTACCTTCTTTGTGAAAAATATCTATTTAGTTGAATTCACCTTTCTACTAGAAAGGAAATTTTTTGAATCTCCAGAGCCTAGCCCAGTACTTTGCACATATTAAACATGTAAAAAAGCTTATTGAATTAAAAAAAGACAGGTTTAATCATGCTTAAGGAACAACTTTATCAGAGAGTTGTCCAAAAGTAAAATAGGCTACCTCAGATATAAGGAGTACTTGAGAGCTACTATTAAAGACAGGTTTGCTATAGAGTGATTCCGTATGGCTTTTGCCTCACAGAAATTTCTCTTGGACTCACCAACCTCAGGAGTGAAATACTGAATCATTATTCAGTGCTTCCCATGTTTTGTATGTTTTGTATATTAAAGCATATGAGTCTAGCCTACAGGGAATACTTGGTCTGGAGCACTGTGAGCATACATATTGACTAATCACAGATGACAGCATAACTCAAGCTGGAAAGAGCCTCAGGCCATCTAGGCTGGTCCCAACATGGTACACAGATAAGGAACCTTTAGCCCAGCAAGGTTAGAGCACACTTCTAAATGATCAAGGGATTCAACAATCCAGTTTGGCAAGCATCAAACAAGGCCCAGTACTCATTACTAAGGAATTACTGCTGCTAAAGGACACAGTCTTCCTAAATATGCTTTGGGTCAGGGGAAAGGATACAATGGTATAATTACAAGAGAAAGTGTGATAAAGACAAAGCACTTTTTAGAAATATGAGCAAACAGGGAAATGGCAGGAAAAAGAGCCATAGGTGAATATTTGAGAAATTATATTGTTGGGTGAGCATAATAGCTCTTCGGGTTAGGGATTAGATCGTGGAACCAGAGAAAGGAAGGCCACATTTGATTCCCATGGGACCAGTCAGCTCCATCATGTAGAACCTGTACCAGTGCCTCATAAATATGTCATTGAGGAAGACAGAGTGAGTGAGCTGGTAGCTTCCAAAAATCATGCTGTCGGAAGAGCTCAGTGCAGTGCAAGACTGGGTATAAAAAATTACTTATAAGTATTTTCTTTCTTAACTCCAGGAAGGAACCAAAAATTCTTTAGGGGTGACTAAGGTGTAAAAAGTCCTCTTTAGAGGGGTACAAGCTTTTTCCATCCTTGTCTCAAATGGAGAGGGGAAAACCATGGGTGAGCAATGCTATCAGATGTAGGTACCATCTTGGTTGGTTTTGCTCAACTGATTTTTTGTTGTTTCAGAAGTCAGTGTGTATATTAGGGAAGATGGTGCAGAGAGCATGATATATCTGAAAATGACTCATAAAACAAGGCATCAATAACAAAATGGGAGGAGGTTAAGCAAGACACTCCATCCTCCCACCATGCCCTCATGGTTGGAAGAAGCAAAGGGACTTAGTGGGAGCTGATCTGACCCCTTTGATAGGGTTAAAGGGAATGTTCTAGCTTGTGTAAGCCTGATGACCTTAAACTTTCTATTTTATACTGCTATGGGATCCTCTTTGCCTTAAATCTGTACTAAAGCTTCTCAATTCAGTAATACAGTTTACTGATAGCCCAGCTTGGGAATTAAGGAGACTAATCAAGGTTAGTTGGTGGTAGGAGGAGCTTTACTAAGGCAATAGCTTTAAGGCTTAATGCCTAGAGTCAGGAAGAATGAGTTAAAAATCTAGCTTTGTACACTGACTAGTTGGGTGATCCTGGGCAAGTCACTTTATCGTGTTTGCCTCAGTTTTCTCATTTGTCAAATGAGCTAGAGGAGGAATAGCAATCCAATCCAATGTCTTTGCCAAGAAAATCCCAAAAGGGGTCATGAAGAGTCATACACAACTGAAAAACTGAAATATTATTAGGCTTTGTAATTTCAAAAGTATTTTCTTTACATAATGTGATCTAAGCATCTTCATTTTACAGAAGTGTCAGGACTAGGGAGAAGCTGCATCAGCCTGTCACCCTCAGCCTGTCACCCCTGGGTGTTTCTGCTCCTGATAAGAACTTTTATCTTCTGAAAGGAAAAGATGATAATAAATGTGGAAGGGGAAATTTGGAACACTAATAATTGTTCTAGAGCACTCTTAATCTGATCTGCTGGTGGAATTGTGAATGGATCCAGCCAGTCTGGAAAGCAATTTGGAACTATATTCAAAGGGCTATCAAACTGTGCATATCCTTTGATCCAGCAGTGTTTCTACTGGGCTTATATCCCAAAGAGATCTTAAAAGAGGGAAGGGACCCACATGTGCAAAATTGTTTGTGGTAGCCCTTTTTATGGTAGCGAGCAACTGGAAGCTGAGTGAACACCCTTCAGTTGGAGAATGGCTGAATAAGTTATGGTATATGAATGTTATGGAATATTACTGTTCTAAGAAACGATCAGCAGGATGATTTCAGAGAAGCCTGGAGAAACTTACATGAACTGATGCTAAGTGAAGTGAGCAGAATCAAGAGAACATTGTATCTGGCAACAAGATTACATGATGATCAACTCTGATGTATGAAGCTCTTTTCAACAGTGAGGTGATTCAGGTCAATTCCAAAGTCTTATGATCCATCATAAGAGCCATGGAGACTGAATATGGATTACATCATAGTATTTTCACTTTTTTTTTTTTCTTTTTGATCTGATTTTTCTTGTGCAGCATGATAAATGTGGAAATGTGTAGAAGAATTGTACATGTTTAACATATATTGGATTACTTGTCAAGGAAAGGGAGGGAAAAAATTTGGAATAAAGTTTTTGCAAAGGTTAATGTTGAAAATTATCTTTGTATATATTTTGATTATAAACAGTTATTTAAATAAAACCATCTTCAAGTGTGGCTTCAAAACAAACTTCACTGTTTGGAGTACAAGAATAACTTAATCAAAAGTAGATTCCTTAGAGGAGCTAATTTTTAATCTTAGTTTTAGAACTTATTGTAAGTAAACTCTTGTTGAATTCCCTTTCCTGAGGTGGGGTTTCTCTGGATTAGAGCATCTGAGTGACTCCTGCTTGTTTTTGAAAGTGCTTAGGGAAGGGATTGGATTGGGTCTGCAACATTTAGGTTTTGTTGAGCTGCTCCCTGCTCCTATCTTGCTAGTTCTAAAGTAGATCTAAAGAGGCCAGGCCCTCTGGAAGTCACTAATAGCTGTTAAATAGAAAATGATTTAGGAAGAAAGCAAACCTGAGGTGGTGAATAGTAGTTGCAGCAAATGAAGAATTTCTCCAAACCTCACATCTCAACAGTAGCATTTGGCCCGGCAACCAGACTATAATTCAGCCTGCTGTCCACTCCTTCCCTATCCACCCTCTGTGTAAGGGTTTTATGCCTCAACCAGCTTGGACTGTCGGGCTATGGGAATAGCCTTGCCCAGTCAGGTGACTTGGATTCTCCTCCTAGTTTTGTAGGAATGGAACAGATTCTTTGTTTTTGGAGGGATGTTAAAGGCTAGAGAAAACCCTGAGAGCCCTATGTTCTCTATACTCTGTTATAAAAATTCTTATTCTTTTGGATGTTCTTAAATGTCCAGAGGCCATCTGACGTTTAAAAGTTACTGACCTGTGGCTGGCTGTGCCACATAAGTTTGTTAAACTGGTATGTCTGTCTTTGCTAAATAGGCTACATTCTGATTTACAAAGAATAGTTTTATGAATAAAACAATAGGAAGTGTAATTTATCAGAAGAGTCCTGTTTTAAGGAATCTTAGAATCTTATGACTTTTTGTCAGGTGATTTCACGGGTATATCATTGACCAAGAATTAGTGGGTCAGCCATGTAATGAGCTCCAAATATAGCAAGCAGACAACTGGCCTGTTCTGATGGTGTCCAGGCAGTATTAAAAGATACTTTTTAAAAATGGCCCCAAAACATGACAGAGGAGGGCCTTGGTAAAAGATATATTAGCTCAGGAACAGGAAATGTATAGGACAAGGAACCACAGTTGAGCTGAGGATCTGCACCACTGGAAGAAATAGTCACGTTGAGATTATAGGCCAAATATTAAAGAATTTCATTTGGATAAATACAAGTGAATGTATGTATATAAGTATGTGTGTGTGTGTGTGTATGTATATATATTTGTTTAAAGCCATATTCACCAGTGACAAACAAATTTGTCCAGACATATTACAGTGATCTATTTAAATTGAAGTGTTTGTTGAGATGACAAGTTGTTTTATTAACGATGAAAATAATAAAGTTGTAGTACTTGTAAACATTTGTGCAGTATATCACCAGATTTCTACCTCAGCAAAAAGATCATAATGGCCTTGATTGGCTGTTTTCTATGAAGATTCTATGAGATTATTTTGGTTCAGCTCCACCGAAGAACCTCTTTGTTTCTTTCCATAGACACTGCCCCAACATCTCTGACCTGTATCTGAGCGATGTGCCCCCTGTCCCTACTTTTGGCTGATATTGCCTGGATAGCAGCAGATGAAGAGGAAACATATGCTCGAGTCAGGTAAAAAATGGGAACCAGGCCAGGTGTAGCAGAGCCTAGAAGTTGACTGGTTGATCAATGATGGAGAGAATCCACTACACCCAGAAAAGGAACACTGGAAAATAAATGTAGACTATTTGCATTTTTCTTTTTCTTCCCAGGTTTATTTTTTACCTTTTGAATCCAGTTCTTGTGCAACAAGAGTACTGTACGGTCCTGCACACATATATTGTACTAGGATATACTATAACATATTTAACATGGATAAGACTGCCTGCCATATAGGGGAGAGGATGGAGGGAGGGAAGGAAAAAGAACAGAAGTGAGTGCAAGGGATAATGTAAAAAATTACCCAGGCATATGTTCCGTCAATAAAAAAGTTATAATAATAATAATAATAATAATAAAAAGAATTTGACTGGCAAAGTTGTGGAAACTGTAGGTTCCCTGCCTCTTTGGAGTCATATATAATAATTGAAATCCTCATTAATTCAACAGACATGGTAGAGACTTTGTGTTTGTTGCCGGAAATCAAAGAGTTGAGTCTAATGGGGGAAAATACATGTTCACCATGATACAGAAGTGAATGAAAAAGTGCATGAAAGAGGCATGTGCAAAGTGCTATGAGACATTTGCAAGAGATTGCTTTTTTCTTTGTTTTTTTTTTTAAATAAGTTTGTTGATGTCTTCTATTTCTTACATTATCACAGTTATATCCAATACCTTCCCCCTCACCCTCTCTCAAAGAGCCATCCCATATAACAAATAGTATTTAAAAGGGAAAATAGCATAATTGATCAATACATTGGAAAAGTCTAAAAAACATTTTATGTGTAACACCTGTGGACCTCTTACTTCTGGTAGTTTGAAAATGTTCTCATATTTACAAGAGATCACTTTCACTGGGGATGGGAAAGAGGAAAAATTTTGGAAGTCACTCTTAGTGAACTATGAAAGTAAGGACTCTAAGCAGACAGAAATAAGGCAAGACATGCTACACATTGGAGCTTCGCAACAGAAGAATAGAAATAGGAGAAAGTCTTACACTTTGGCTGAAACACTGAATATGTGAAGGAAAGGAAAGTGAGAAATCTGGAAATAGAGGTTGGAATTGGATTGTTTGAAAGACTTTGGTAAGTTCCAAAATTATTTAGTGGAGGAATGACAAGATCAGAGTGGCATTTGGTTTAGACATAAATATAGTACTCCATGGATCATAAGAACATTTTAGAGAACTTTTATAAAGATGCATTCTAAGGGATTTTTTCCTAATTAGATTGTTAAACATTTTTTCTGAATTTCATCAATTTTACCATATCACCAAAAGCTGATCATTGTCAAGGAGAATATTTAGCCCTAACATGTACTTCACACATGCATTTTTCCACTCTTAGAAAGTATCTTAGTACACTATAAGCTAATTCTGACTCATCATTGAGCAGCTGATAGTACAGTAGAAAGAGCACTGGACCGATAGTCATAAAGATCTGAGTTCCAATCCAATTTTATATAACTGGCTTTGTGACCTTAGACAAGCCACCTATTTTCTGCCTGCCTCAGTTTCCTCATTTATAAAATGATGGTAATAGTTCTTCCTCTTCCCCCTGCCTTGTGAGAATCAAATGGGACATTTATAAAATATTTTGCAAACTTTTAATTATATAAATGTATTAATATTAATTGGCACATAACAAAATCCAGGTACATTGGTCCTTGTGTCTTAAATGGCTATTAAACTTGGGAGCTTTTATAGTTTTAAATTTAATGACTAGATGTAATTTTTTAATAAAGCATTGAAAAGGGGAGCAGTGTAAAGAATGAATTTAAGAAGGGCTATATTCCAAGCATTCAGACCAAGAAGAAGCTGCAAGGATTATTTTACCTAAACCCTGGAGCCCAAGGAAAGACTCAGAGCTGTTCTCTTTTTTTTTTTTTAGTTGGACAGTTTGTGTTTGCCAGTGTAGGCATGTGCAGGAACACATGAATTTCCTAGATTCAAATAGAGGAGCAGTGGGTCCAGCTAGCTAAAAATTTCCCCCTACTTTCAGGAGTGACACTCGGCCCTTGCGGCATAAGTGGAAGCCCAGCCCACTGTTCGTCATGCAGCGCAACGCCTCAGTACCCAACCTTCGAGGGCCAGAGGAGAAGCTCCTGGCCTTGAAGAAGCCTGGCTTACCAGCCCTAAGCCGAACTACTGAGCTACAAGATGAGCTAAGTCACCTACGCAGCCAGATTGCCAAGATTGTGGCAGCAGATGCAGGTAGGAGCCCCCAAAGCTGGCAAAGAATCAGATACCAAATCCAGGAAGCAACGAGAGAATTGGAGTACTAGGTCCCAGGAGTGGTAATACCAGGACAGTCTCTGATAGGGCTTTCCTGAAGCCTAGAGACCCATTGTTGTGTTTTTCATAACAGGGAAACAAGTTTGAGGGGCACCTCACTTGCTCTGTTGTTGCAGTCCTTCTTCCCAGACACAAATATGAGCAAAAGCTGAAATCTTTAAAAGACCAACCCAAAACCTAGGATTTGAGTATGGTCCTATCCTTTGATTAACTGTGCCATTTAGATAGCTATATTTAGCTCTAATACCCTTAAGTTTTCATCTTTTACCAACAAGAGGTGAATCCCAAAAATTAGTGTTTCTTTCCTTTTCCCCCCTCCTTCCCTTGAAATCACACCATTTCTCTGGTTGCTTCACACCTATGGATGTGGTTCTAGAGATATTGAGCACAGAGATGGGTCAATCAGGGAAAAGATCCCAAGAAGCTACAGCAGCCCAGGAATGCTGGAGGTCTCTCCAGAGTTGCTATATTTAGCTTTTTCCTTTCCCAATTCTACCAGTCACACTTTCCTACTTTCCAAATTTCATGTCCTTTCTTTTCCATGAGGCTGAAAAATTAGAAGAGGTTAAACTCCCTAAATCAGAATTCTGGGAGAGTTTCCTTGGGAGACATCTTGGTTTCAAAGAAATAGGTACAGTCTGACTCTTTAAGACAGAGACCCTCCCCCCTTGCAAAACTGGAAAAACAAAAACAACCTTGCCCATTAAATGTGTTTGGCTGGCTGTTGGAGAATTGGCAAGCAGAGACTTCTTTCAGAGGAAAGGGTATAGGGAATGGGAGTCCTTTTTACCATCTCCAAAAAGACTGTAGTGTAATAAAAAGACTACTGAAATTTTCTCATAGGGATTCAAATTTTGGCTTTACCACTTAGCTATGTGCTCCTAGGCAAGTTACTTCCTCTCCTGGGGACTCTTATTGTGGATTCTCTTCCACCAGTCTGAGTGTTACCTAAAAAGTGCACTGTAAGTCTGCTCTCCTTAATAATAGGGAAGGATGCTTGTAGAGATGCCTGCTATTGCTGTTGGCAGAATCTGTAGCATCTTGTCATGGTGACAACCCGACTGTTACTCAGTTGACTTTCCTGTGGTAAGAAAATGTTGTGACTTGGCTCCAGTGCCCACCAACACCTATTGTTTTCTTTTTCAGCTTCGTCTTCATTAACGCCAGATTTCTTATCTTCAGGAAGTTCAAATGTCTCTTCTCCCTTACCTTGTTTTGGATCCTCATTGCACTCTACAACTTCCTTTGTCATTAGTGACATCACAGAGGAGGCTGAGTTAGAAGGTCCTGAGCTTCCATCGGTTCCCATGCTTTGTTCTGCCAGCTCTGAATGTTGTAAAACTGACTCCAAAGCAGCCTGCAGCTTGGCTGAAGAGGAGGACTGTGTGTCTCTCTCAAAGGCTAGCAGCTTTGCAGACATGATGGGCATCCTGAAGGATATTCACCGGATGAAGCAAAGCCAAGATCTGTAAGTGGAGTTGGTGGGAAACTCAAACCTTACTTGTCTTCCTTGCTGCCATTTAGCCACCATTTTGTAGCAGAGGCCCTTGGCCCTGCCAGCCATTATGTCCACAGGATCCAGGGTATTGATTTTTTGGCACAAAATAGCCTCTTATTGCAGTAGCCATAGAAGCTCAGACTTTAGACAGCCTTTATAGCCTGGTAGAAAGCTTGACAGTCTGCATCTTCTTTATCCTTTCAAATGCTTGTGTTCAGTGTCGATCTGTCCTCCCTCTTTCCCCTTTCTTTTCCCTCTACCCTTCTATTCTCCATCCCTTCTCTCTTATATTTAGACAACTCTAGTCTCCATCATTAGATTGAACAGTGTTGTATAGACCTCTCAACAAAAGTTTAGGAGGTTCTGTACCTTTAAACAAAGAAGACTTAAGGACATCCTCCTAACTAAGAAGCCACAGAGCCTTGGCCTGAGGACATTACCATCATTAATAGGTTTCAGAACTATCTTATTTCAATATAGTAATATCTACTTATGTACAAGGTTCTATGCTGTATAAAACTGCTTTGGGGGGCTAAAGAGGAGACACTTCTTTATCCAAGAGCTTTTCTGAAGGGACTGGTTTTTTCTGCTTGCTTGTGGGTCTTCAGTCTCTTTTTTAAACTAGTTAACCCAGTTTTTCCCGAAGCATTTATTAAACCCTGATAGCCTTTTATTTTTTAATGTTTCATTGATTTATTTTGCTTTGGCATCATGGATATTTCTACAAGTTCCCAAATTCAGATTAAACTTTGCCTTGTAAGAAAGAAAAATATTCAACCAAAAATATCAACACTAGTGAGATCTTCAAAGTGTTCTGCCTTTATATATAGTCTCCTTGTCTCTCTGCTATGAGGTAGGAGATCATATTGTCATCTTTTCCCTAAGACTTTTACTGGGTTTTCAATTACTCAAGAATTCAGCTTCTTGATCCAGGTAAACTGGACTAGATATCTGTTTCTGTTTTTAGATTCCATGCTAACTGGTTCCCTCTCATATTCCCCAGTTCAATTTTCAGAAAATAACTACACCACAGACCACAACTAGAGCGGCATTGCTATTAGATGGTATCCCTGAGAGTCCAGAAACCTGTGTTCTAGACTAAGCTCTGCTACTAAGTAACTTTAAATCAGTCTCTTCTCTGAGCCTGTTCCCTAATAATCTAAAGGGCCTTCCATTCCTAATGTCTAATTTCTATGATTCTTTGCTTTGTGGAAACCTTTAGGGGCCCAGATGTCTGGCTATATAATTGCTTTGCCCCAAAGGTGCCATCCCCATAGGTATCTCCTATATCATGCCATTTGATAAGACACCATCTGATATGTGTATCTGAGATTTCTTTCATCAGAATCCCTTCTACCTTTCTTATCTTGAGGACCCAACTCTTAGGATCCCTCAATATAGTGAGCTTCCCTCAGCTTTTCTTTTTCTTGTTGCTGAAATTCACTCTGAAAATTATTAGAAGCTTTGGGGGTTTTCTTGTTGTATACTCAGTTCTAGTCTTAAACCTGTTCTGTTTATTATTATTATTATAACCTCATTGTACTTAAGTAAGTTATATTTAATTGAAGCATCTGCTCCCAGGTGTCTGGATGCCTGCTCATAAGTAGCTCACATTATTCCAACACTTATGTATCCATACTTACACACACGTATCATTTTTTCTCATAATTGTATAAGGTGTCCATAATACTAAAATTGTTATTTTCATTCCACACATAAATTGGAGGCTGTGAATGGATTGATTTGCCTCAGACAACTCCCCAGTACGCTACCCCAGTAGAGCCAGGACTTAAACCCAAATCTCTTTAGTACTTAAGGTTTAGAGGACATGGGTTCCAGTGCCATCTTTGCCATCTCACTCTCTTCCCATTACCTTACTCCATCTGTAAAACTGATGGTTTTGAACTTTGATGATCTCTTAAGGTCTCAGCCCTGTAAAATTACTAGGATGCTTTTTCCCACTACTGTCCTGTTGGTTTCCCTTTGGTCTTACGAAATTTCTGTCTCTGTATTCTCTTTCCAGCACCCCTCTAGAATAAGACCTCAGAGGCACAGCCTTTTACAGAATTACTGAGATGTAAAATAGCTTAAGAGAGAAAGACCCCTTAGAGAAGGCCTGATGAGTAGTGAGATAATCAAAAGCTGACAGGAGGAGTCACTAAAAACCTGCTAGCTCTGGGTAGCAAAGTGCCAGCATATAAAAATGTCAGGTTTGTGAGGAGTACCTCCCTGTATGGATTATCTCTCCACCCCACCCCAGTTCAACCAATGAATCTTGTTCCCTGATTACCTTTTGTACTTCTAGGAATCGGAGCTTGATGAAGGAAGAAGACCCTGCTGTCCTCATTTCAGAGGTGTTGAGGAGAAAGTTTGCTCTGAAAGAAGAGGATATCAGCATGAAAGGAAACTGATGACCCTATCTATGGCTCCTTATATATGGTCCTTTCTCTATAAGCTATTTCACAACAGACACTTTCTGCCTTGCAATTAGCAATGTCCTTCCACGATGGATAAACACTTGACAGGCTAGAAATGGGAAGAAGAAAAACTGAACTGCTTCCTCACACTTCAAATCTTAGCAAAACTTTTAAGGACAATGTTCTAAAAAATACTTTTGATTTGAGAGTTTGCAGATAATCAGTCGTGTTGCTTTGGTTGTTTTACATGGAAGAACATGGGAGTTTTTGTTTTTCTTCTGGCCCCAGACTGATGACTAGCTTCACTGCACTATCTATCCAGCTCCTGGTCTCACTGGGCACATGCAATATGCCCCTCAGACTCAACTGCTTCTTGCAGGGTGTCAGAGTTTTGGGAGCCTTGAAGTCTTCTCAACACCAGTTATAAACCAAGATTCTTGACCCCTGCCCTCATGTACCAACACCCAGCTGTTCTCAGGCCTTCTATGGATCCTGTAGCTCCAATTCAAGTAGGCTGCTGCTGGCAGACCAGGGGGCCAGAGCTGTTTTTTTTTTTTTTTTTTTCCCTTCTTAAACACATTTTGTAATACTGTAAAGAACCAAATCTTCCTATTATCCCCCAGGATCCTTTTTGCCTCCTCATTGCCATGGCATTGATATCTTGTTCCACTGCCATTGAAGGATCTCAGCGAGGAAGAAGTGGGGGAGCAGGGGCTGTGCTTCATCTGGGGCCACTTTTCCTCATACTCAAACCCATTAGGTCATGCCAAAGTCCTCACCCAGCACACTTAATGCATGACTCAGCCTTCCTTGGGACCTCTTCAGTAAAGGTGTGCACGTGTGTGTGGTATGTTTGGGTTGAAGCACTACCTGGGATTAAAAGAAAGTTTCTGAGTGGTTACTTTTGTTTGCTGGTATGTCTGCACTTATAAGTCATGCTATTATCCCAAAGATAAGAAATCCTTAAGTCCATATCTTCCAGCTTATTTCCACATGTCACAGAGTCTTCAAGGGGGAGGAAAAAACTACTAAGCTGGGAGCAAGTTGCAATTCTGCAGATACTTTGATTTAGGCAAGAATAGCTGTCTCTAAATGAACTGGTAGGAATAAGCTGATGAGTCTTTAGTGATTTTATTAGCCAATTTCACATGAAGTCTCTGGCCAGACAGACCCCAGACTTTTTCCCCCATCCATGTTTCTTCCCAGCCAGAACCAATTTCTAGATACACTACCTCCACACCCTGTCTCCACTAAACTGTTGAAATTTAGAGGCTTACCTGACTCCCCAATGGGGCAGGATGTATAGTACAGAGTGGTTAGAGCCTGGAAGACCTGAATTCAAATCCAGCCTTAGTAATAAACATATGTTTTAGCTGGGAAAACGCCCTATCTCAGTTGTGAAAACTTGTCTGCTTTCATCAAATTCAGTTTTCAAGGAGAAAAAATTGCTTAAACACTCATTGCTCTTGGCTGTGAAACGGATGCGAGATAGGCCAAGAACACTGCCCAAGCCCTTCCCCCTCAACTACAGTGCTCATAGCAGGCATTCCTCCCCCGTGAAAGCAGTACACCAGGACTGTTAGGGAGTCCACAATGTTGAGGCACTTCCTGCAGAACAATGGAGGCTTCACAGTCTTCCCAAAACACTGGAAAGAAGCCAGCATGCTTAGCATTGGCTGCCCCGGGATTCCTAGCTTCAGCGTCCAGGTCCCCTCCCCCTACCCCTCAACCAATGAATACTAAGGTTCCACTATATTTACAAAATGTGTGGCACATAATAGGTCTTGAATTTTCCCTTCCACAGGAGAACTAATCTTTTGGCAAGGGAAAATTACAGCCAGTGTTGGAGAGCTCTGAACTGGTGATGTCTAAATCTCACTTAGTAAATTAACTTTTCTGAACCTCAAATTCTTTCAAAATATGGTAGCATAAGACCACAAAACAGACGGATTGCAATCTAGACTGGTGAAATACGATGGGCTTGCAATCCAAATTTATTTTTTACCTACAGCTAACCTTGTGTCCCTTCTTTGAGATGGGAAGTCTGCCAACCTACATCATGAGAATCCAAGACCCATCTTACTATTTACCACTGATCTCTAATTCTACTAGACTTCCTAGAGGTTGTTATTGTAGAAACAATGTTAGAAATCAGGAAAAATGTTGGTAGGGTTCATTTAAAATCGCAGAGTGTTACACTGAACCAACAGTATCCCAGATACTATCTAAAACCATTTTAAAAAATTTTTATTGCAAACTCATTCAACAAACAATATGGAATCAAATAACAAAACAAGCCATAAAACTTTTAACTTTCCAAAATAATTTATTTGCTCTTCTCATCTTTAGATTTAAAATTTTGTTGACTTTGTGCAAATTGCACATTTACAGACAGCAGGAAACTGGAATAGAGAAAAAATTACAATTTTATGACATACAAATCTGAAATATACTACTCTTCTGGAGACTACTTGAAACCTGAAACATACCCACCCTCTACAAATCTGGTATTTCTGAGTGGTGAGGTAAAGAGATTTGGATTATTGTCTTGTCACAACTGCAAACCATGGGACTATTGACAACTTAAATCCCTGTTTCAATTCATGTCCCAATTTGCTTCACAAAGCTATGTGCACATTCTGAACCCCAGTACTTCCTATATTCAAGCACTCCCCCTGAGGCTGTCATAGTCCTCAGCATTTCAAAAACGCTAGAGTGATTTTGGTTAAGCATAAGTCAACTTTAGCTTGTATATCTCTCCTCAGAAATCTGTTTGTCAAAAACAAATTATAAAGGAGAATCAAGGACCAGACCACACTTTCCACCTGAGTTGCAGCTGATGCTTAAAATCTTAAGCCAATTCTCACCTCAAGTTAAAATTAACACAAAACTCCATCGAGCAAAGCTTGGGATCTGTGGATGAAGGACATACTGATGGAATTACAGCCAGAGTGTAAAACCATATTGTAACCAAGCCAGAAGTTGGACACAAAGCACTTGGAAAGGCCAAGGCAAACCCTGCGGGTTTTCTGCAGAGTAACACGAGCCTGTACTGAAGTGTTTTGCTTTAAATAAATGCCAGTCACTCCACAGATCTCTTTGAAAGGAAATGGCACATAGGCATACACTGAAAAATAACACCAATGATAGGCCACACTCGGTTTTAATATTAGCTAGATTGAGATAGGGTAGCCTATATTGAGATCAATTCGGTAGTTTCTCTTCCAAAAAGAGCTGAGACCAATAATTCTCTCAGAAAGGGTGGCTGCCAATCTGTCTCTTCCAAAACTACTCCCTCAACAAGTGAAAGTACATGTTCACAATGAAAAAGCTCACAAATTGAGATGAAACTATATACTAAACTGTCTTCATTCTCTCAAAACTAGAACTGGAGCCATATCAAGATCACTATGTACTCTCAACCAAATGACAACACAAGGTAGTCATGTTACTTTTTCATCATCTGAATACTTAAGGGTTTAATGCCCTGTCACTAAAACAGAAGTTCAAAAACAGTGCTTAATAACTCTATTACCTTGAGAGTCCTGGGTAAAGAGCATATTAGTCTGGGAATTTAACTGAGAGATACCCAGGATAGACCTGTCCTGGCACTGAACCTGAGAATTAAGGGATATATGCAAGGGCTTTCTTGTAAGATTGGCTACATCTTGAAGAGCAGCTCGAGAAGGATGAGCAATGACCTTCTGGCCCTGGGAATCTTCTGTGAACAACTGGTTTCTCAAGCATGTGTCATACTGCTCACTATCCCAAGAAAAGACTTGATCAGAACAGGGACTTTGTTCCACTAACTCTGTGTCCCCTCCCCTCCTGGCCTTTCCTTTTTCTGCTTTGCCTTCTTGGTGGCCTTGGGGAAAGTCATAGAACTGTTTATTTTCTTTGGAAAATACTGTCTTTTCCAATTCTGCCCTATCCACTAGGTACCTGGTCTCTTGCCCTTGTCTACAATGTACTTTCCTACCCTCTCTTTCATGGGCTAACATACAAAAGTCTTCGGAGTTTGGGGTGAAGGCAAAACCTACTTCAGTAGAACCTACAATGTTCTGGTTTTGGCTACTGAGCACAGCTGATTTAGCCTCTTTGCAATAGTCAGAAACTTCCTTGGGAGATGGAGAGGGACAAATGAGCTCTTGAGATTCCTTAGTGACAGAAGCTGCTGGAGTTTCAGGACACTGGGCACACTCTTCCCCAGGGAAAAATGGAGGAGGATCCAACCATACCACATCTCTTTTCTGTTCCTTATTTCTTTGATTTGATGAACCAGGTGAAGGCCTTCCCTGCCCACCTTCATTTGCCTTTCCTGAAAAGACAACATATATGAAAAAGTCTAAATGGTCTGAGTGAAATCATACATCCTAATCACTATGGGCATATTTAGGCTACACTGCATGTTTCTGTAATATTGATGTTTGAAATATAAGCCACCATGAGAAAGTTCTTATCATTTCAAAGGAAGTCTTTGGATTCCTAAAACCTGCTCAAAGTCAGCCTACAAACAGCTAGATTTCTTCATACATTGTATATGCACTTCACAACAAATGTTCCCGAAAAACTGTAAATATTGTAATGTTTAAAAATTCCATTTTATCGGGGCAGCTAGGTGGCGAAGTGGATAGAGCACCAGCCCTGAATTCAGGAGGACCTAAGTTCAAATCTGGTCTCAGAAACTTAACACACTTCCTAACTGTGTGACCCTGGGCAAGTCACTTAACCCGGGGGGGGGGGGGAAAGAAGGCGGAATTCCATTTTATCAAGTGAGTTGATACCAAGATCATTCTGAAAAATTATTTTCCAAAAATAGAAACTGACACTGTATTGAAAAACTTAACTTTTTTTTTTTCATTTCAATGAAAGATGAAACTTGCTGAAACCTATTTTTCCTTTAATTAATCAAGAAACAAGGAGTGTGGAAAGTAAGCTGGCCTAAAAGCAAAAGCACCCTAGTTTGTTTTAGGTTTAGCCACGACCAGCTTGGGCAAGTCAACACTACCTCTCTTGAGCTTCATTTTATCTCTTTAAAATGAAGGGTCTAAACTAGATGTTCTCTTCCAGCTCCAAACAGTATATGTTCTAAGGTTCTTCATCGCTCCAAAACTGTGTACATGCAGTTGACATGAATTAAAATGTAAATGTTACTTTATAGTTATCCTAAGCTGAATTACAGGAGGGCAAAACCATTGTGTTCTGCTTAATAGTGACTATATATTTACTTAGTGCTGGCTGGATATGCCAAACACACACAAATCCATGACATCAGGTCTCAAAGATTATATTAACTCTCCTATTTGGGGCAACCCTTGTGAACAGATTGAAGGACAGCACCAATTCCCCTTTGTCCTTGAGGGCTTCATAGGAAGAGATTACAAAAATAGTCCAATCAGGCATTGTAAAGAAGTTAAGGTCGCTAAATAATGATAAAGGCAATGAATGATATCCAGAAAGCTCAGGATGGATTTGAGGTTCTCTTATATATACATATGTATACATACATAAATATGTACATACACACACACACACACACACACACCCCACATATAAAAAAAAAAAAAATATATATATATATATATAAAACTGGATATATAACTCAGGAAAGGGTCTTTGGCTCCAGGGGTCACTATGACAATACAATTTTCCAGTAAAGAAAGTCATCAGCACAAATTTCTCCAAACTACACTGACATTTCATCTCTTCTGGTGATATTATAGTTTATATCTGGTTGATATAATGATGATTTAATAGCTGGAAGCGACACTACATGTTATCGAGACTAAATCCTACATTCTATAAAAGGGAGAAATTATGAACTTGAGGGGAAATATAACAGATCAAAGTGACTAAGTAAAGAGTAGGACAAACTAAACCCTGGTATCTCAATTTCCCTTCTTTCTACTGAACTATGCTGCCAAGTTGTCCTGATACATAACAGATATCTTTATTTAGCTAATACCTATGGTTATTGGTACTCAGATATTTCTTACAGAATTGTGCATGGGCTACTTTGGTTCTATATTAGTAACAATTGCAATAGCAATAACAATTCTTATTAATAATAATACTTATTATTTATGGTTACAAAAGTACTTTATGGTTACAAAATACTTTATACATATCTTATTTGATGCCTTCATAATACAAGGCATCTACAAAAAGTAGATAGTATGAGACTCCCCCCCATTTCATAGAGAAACAGAGGCTTAAATATCTTAAGAGGCTTACTTAAGATCACAAACCTAATAAAAGTATAGAGTCAGTTCTAGAATTCAGGTGTATGCTCCTTCCATTAAAGAATAGTTGCCTATACATTTCTCTATTTCTTAACTAAGTAAAGTGAACTACAAATACTCTGCCTTCCCCACATCCCCCCTCCCCCCCCAGTGGTCAGTACCTGACTTTGAAGTGAAAAATGATGCAATGACAGTCTGCCTGGTACCCACAGGTTGAGCTCTTCTTTGAGTAAAACCAACAATAGTTTCTCTCTCACTTCTAGCTGGAGGCAGCATTCTGGTGATAGGATTGGATAATCGAGTCTAAGAAGAAAAAGGTGGGGGGGGAGGGAGATCAAACCTAAAGATATAAAACATCAGCTGGAAAGGAGACATTCTATATCCCCCTTTGTTCGGGTCTCTCCTGACTTAAGTTGATTTTATTCTATTCTCTGGGCAATTTACTTCAAGGACCATCTTGTTAATTCTTATCTGTTTCACAGCTAGTTTTCTAGGACAGTTTATTTCAATAAAGCCCATCAATTTCATTCCCCTAGAAATAGTCAGGCTGATTACAAAACCAGAATTTTCATAAAGATTTCAGGTATGATACTATTAATACGATTAGCCATGATCAATAGAATCATATATTTTGAGTCGTCTTTCCCAACAGTAGTGATGATTGGTCAATAACTACTTCCTCTGATCTAATAATGCTTATCCTTAGCAATGTGATTTTGTAAGATGTTAGCTGGAGTTCTACATAAAAATACTGAGAGAAGCAAGCGAATACTTCTGGATCGAAGCTCCTGGTTCTAACACTTAACTGCTTAGTCACAAAGCATAAGTTATATTTCCACCTCCCACTGTAAAATATTAGAAAAACTTACTTCCGAGAAGGATCTAAAGAGAGAGAAAAAAAAAAAAAAAGAAGAAGGAAATCTTGAAAGAAAACAGATGAGCAGTACTGCTTTGAAAATTACTTGTTGCAGAAAATGATATTCACACACATGTATTGTACTTAGACTATATTGTAACACATGTAAAATGTATGGTATTGCCTGTCGTCGGGGGGAGGGAATAAGGGAGGGGGGGTAATTTGGAAAAATGAATACAAGGGATAATATTATAAAATATATATATATATATAATAAAAAAAAATTTAAAAAAAAAAAAAAAAAAAAAAAGAAAATTACTTGTTGCAAGAAAATGGTATTTACACACATGTATTGTATCTAGGTTATATTGTAACACATGTAAAATGTATGGGATTGCCTGTCATGGGGGGGGGGAGGGAGTAGAAGGAGGGGAGGATAATTTGGAAAAATGAATACAAGGGATAATATTATAAAAAATATATATATAATAAAAAAAAGAAAAGAAAATTACTTGTTGCATTTATTATATAAGAAATTCTTATTTTACTTGATGTTAAATAAAAAGGATGGGGGAGCTCTAAATTAAATACCCATTTCTACTACTTACTTAGTTATGTGATCACTTATAAGATCAAATTTAAGAACACTTTAAAAAAATTTTTTTTTATTTATGTTTTGTTTTACATCAGCTATATTTCTCAATATATCCTTTCTCCAACAGCTATCCCTTACAAAAAAAGAGGGGTAGGGAAACCAATTCAGCAAAACTAATCAGCACTTTTAAAAAAAAATCTGAAATTATATAAACCATTCCACATCCATAGTCTCCCACCTCTACAAAAAAGACAAGGATATGCCTTTTCATATATCTTCTTTGGGAGGCAAGTTTATTCATAACACAACATTCATTTTCATTTGTTTTGTTGTTTTTATTTACATTTTTGTACACTGGTAGGTAGCACACTGCTTAGAATACTGGGCCTAGAGTCTCAGGAAGACCAGACTTTAAATACTTTCTCAGATCTAGGATAAGATACTTAACTGTCATTTGCCTCAGTTTCCTCAACTGTAAAATGGGGATAATAATAGTATCTACCCTCCTAGGATTATTTTGAGACCAAATGAGATGTTTGTAAAGTTTCTGGTGCACAGCAGGTGCTTTATTAATATTAACTTCTTCCCTTCCCCCACACCCTCATCTACACTAAACACAGTATTTTTCTGTGTTTTTTCCCCTTCTTTTTGCTATACAGATTCATCACTTCTTACAGAGCAGTTAATATTCCCTTACCTTAAATACCCCAACTTGCCTATCCATATCCCCATCAATAATGAATTTTATTTCTTTGATCTCCTTCTCCACAGATCTGACAGATAAACTATCCTATCTTCTTCTAATTTGCTTATAATATCACTCTTTATGTCTAAATCATGAATCTATTTTGACCATATGTTGGTATATGGTATTAGGTATGGGTCAATGCTTAGTTTCTGCCATATCAGTTTCAAATTTTCCCAGCTGGGGTCTTTGGATTTGTGAAATACTAGATTGCTATAGTTATTTTGTTCTGTGAACCTAACCTATATTCCACTGATTGACTACTTTATTTCTTAGCCAGTTCAAAAAAATGTTTTGATGACCACTGCTTTATGATATAGTTTTATGTCTAGCACAGGTAGACCACCTTCATTAGCATTTTTCCATTAATTCCCTTGAAATTCTTGACCTTTTGTTCTTCCAGATAAACTTTATTATTATTTTTTCTAGATCTATAAAATAATTTACTAGAAGTTTGATTGGTATAGCACAAAAGATTACTTTCCGTAGTATTGTCATCTTTATTATATTTGCTTGGGCAAATGAGCACTTGACATTTTTCCAACTGATTAGATCTGACTTTAATTGTGCAGAAAGTGTTCAAATTCTTTATTTACTCAAAAAAATTTACATCATACACACATATATGCAGGATTATATCCTTAGCAGTGGAATCTCTAGGTCAAAGAATGGGGAAATTTTTGTCATTCCTTAGTTTGATTCCGAATTGATTTCCAGAATGACTAGCTTAAATGCAGGCTTTAACAAAGCCTTAATATTCCTGTTTTCTTTAACACCTCCAACATTAACTATTCTCACCTTGTGTCACCCTTTGCCAATTTGATGGATGAGTTATTTTAATTTAAACTTATCATTAATGTGGCAGGTAGTCTTTCTTCTGGCTGGTGATAATATGCAATTCTTTTCAAGCACTTTTTAAATATCAACTGAAATATGATTTTTGGTCGCATATTTCTCTTGCCTCTATAGCTTGATAATTTTAGATGCTTATCTTTGATAAGATACCTGATACAAAGATTTTTCTACCAATCAACAGCAGAAATTTTGAAATACAAGTCATTCCCCAATTGATTAAATGGCCAAAGAATATGAGCAGACAATATTCAAATGAAATTAAAAGCCATCTATAGTCATGAAAAAATGCTTTTAATTGCCGATTAGGGAAATACAATTTTTTTTTCCCTCTGAGATAATTGGGGGTTAAGTGACTCATACAGCTAGAAAGTGTTAAATTCCTGAGACCAGATTTAATCTCAGGTGCTCCAGACTTCAGGGGGGAAATGCAAATTTAAACAACTTTGAGGTACCACCTTACACACCTCAGATTGTGTAAAATGACAGGAAAAGATAATGATAAATGAGATACTAATGCATTGTGAGTGGAGTTGTGAATTGATCCAACATACAGTAGAGCAATTTGTAGCTATGCCCAAAGGGCTACAAAATTGTGCTTTATGCACAATTCATTTGCTACAGACCCCGCCCTTGGTTGCTTTGGGGAAGGAAGGAGAGAGAGAAAAGGAACTGACCCCATCTCGGTTTAGGACCTCAGTTTACTCCTCATCAATATGATTCATAAGGAAATATGAAAAAAGTGAATGTACATATATAATCCCCCCAAAATGTTTTTACATGTAACTGGGGAAAATATTTTAAATGTGAAAATTCATTCCTTAGCCAGAGCTGTGAAAAGTATCTGATCTGATTTTCATATAATTTTTTATGGTATAACATTCAATATTCAGGTTACATATGAATTGATTTATTAAGTATTTAAGTTAAGGTTCAGGAAACCTGTAGAAAGCAGCATTTGAGCTGAGTTGTGAAGGAAGTCAGGCCTTTTAAAAGACATATGAGAAAGAACATTCTAAACATGGGGGAAAGACAGGGGAAAGACTGAGAGATGGGAAATAGAATATAAGGAGGGGAACAGCAAGTAACCCAGTATGGCTGGATCACAGAATACATAAGAGTAAAATGTGAGAAGAGTTGAAAGATGTAATTAAATTCTGAACAAAGAACTTTATATTTGAAAACTTGAAAGTAAAAGGGAACTACTAGCATTTATAAAATGGGGTCAAGAGAAGTGAAATGGTCAAGCCTATGCTTTAGAAACACCACTCAGTGGTTTAGTGCAGAACATGGATTGGAGTAGAAAGAGGCTTGAGAGAGAAAAACCAATTAGGAGGTTATTATAATTGTCCCAGCAAGAAGTGATAAGGGCCCCAATAAGGGGGTGGCTGGCTATGTGAGTGGAAAGAAGCTGGTGGACCTATCAAATTGCTTGCCTTCTTAAATGAGGGATAAGGGGAGGAAGAGAATTTGGAACTCAAAAATTTCCAAAAATAAATGTTAAAAATTGTTTTTATGTATAATTGGAAAAAATAAAATATATCTAAGAAGTGAAAAAAATTGTTATGAAGGTAGAAATGACAAAATTTTCCAACTGTTAGGCTACTAGATACTGGGCCCTGGAGTCCAGAAGATCTGAGTTCAACTCTGTACTCAAGAAAATAGTATTGTGACCTGGGGCAAATCACTTAAAATCTCTACCTGCCTCAATTTCCCCAAGTAAAATAGGGATAGTAATAGTCCCTATATCTCCCAAAGTTATTGTATCAAATGAGATAATATGTAAAGTTGCCCAAGGCTTGTTTCCTATGCCTCAGGGAATTCTCTCTTCCAAATTTAAGTAATATCCCAAAAAGTGACCCTAAGCTCCTTGAAGATAAAGTTTGTATTGCTCAATTGTATTAGTATCCCCAGTACTTAGTACAAAACCAGCATAAAATGAGTGTTTAATACTCATCTACCTACGCATTCTTCTAACCAGTGAAATTAGAATGGGGAATCTCTCTCCCAATTAACGTATTAAGGGTTCCTCTAAGTTTTCAGGGCAGGACTGGGAAGTAATTTTCTAAGTTAAGTAAACATAACTTTGAAAAATATTTATAAAAAACGGCTAAGTTTAGGATGTGAACTAAAGTCCTAACCCTCATACTTAAGTGATTATACATACATTGTAAAGTATGTTTTTTTGGTTCTACAAACAAAAGAACTCAAAGTTATTGTAAACCTCGGCTTTCTTATGTGTAAGCTGGGAATACTACTACTTGCTACTACCTACAGGGTCATGATAAAGAAGCACTTTTCAAACTTTCAGGAGACGATTAACTTCCTTGAAAACAAAAATTCTTTCTAAAGAAAGTTGGTCTAAATGTGTTAAGTATTAAAGTTTTTTCCTCCTTACACAATTAATGGAATTGCAGAAGCTACGTGGGGTTCAAATCTCAGTTCCATTCCTGAACTCGTCCCACGAAACTGTGACATTAATAAAGTCAACTTAACTTGAATTCAGTTTTCTGCAAAATGGGCAAATAATCCCTGAACTTCCTGACTTCACTCTAGAGAACCAAATAAAGTAACAAATGTAACACGCTTTAAACTGTAACGCGCTCTGCCAGTGTTAACTGTTGCCGTCCAGATCCCGCCACAGAATCAACACTCTACAGAGTCTTTATCTTCCCCTAGTTTATTCTCTCCCCGATTCTCTCCAGGGCCGGACTAGAAGGAGGCACGTTGGGAAGCTCTGCTCGCAAGCTTGCCGAGGGGGAGGCCGGACTTCAGGTTGTCCGCCGCCCTCCATCATTCGGAACCTCTCTTCTTCTGAGGTTCACGCCAGTCATCTCTGCCACCCAATCAAAATTCTGGGAGCTGCCCAGGTCATGCCCCTTCTTCCTTCCTCAGGGACTCTGGCGCCTGGCTTAAATTCTGCCCTCTCTCCAGTTCCTGCCCTCAAACTTGTGGACTTTGATCCACACACTGATTCTCTTGGTCCTCAGCCCGTCCCTCACGATAGGCACATCCCCCCTCACTTTGGTCCCTACGTCCGAGCTACCCTCCCGCCCCTCACATTTGTTCCCTACAACTGGACAACTCCCGCCCCCCCTCACCCTGTCCCTAAGGTCCGACGCTCTCCGCCCCTCACCCCTGCCAGCGCTCCCGCCTGGGTAGCCCACCTGAATTTTGCGTCTCTTCAGTGCCGCCGCATCCAGCCACACGCCGCAGGCCTCGGCCTCGGCGGGCCCTCTTCTCCTCATGGTCGCTACGGTCTTCCTTTCTAGGGTGGACCGGGCCGGGTCGGGCCTCCTGCCTGGTTTCCTGACAGACCTTCCCGCCGAAGCCTGGGACGCGCGCCAACAGCAGTTTGGATCTCGCGCCGGCGTAGTGGGAGGGGCAGAGCGCGGCACCAACGAGAAAAACGCGTGCAGGACTTCTCGCGAAGCCAGCCCCTCCTGCTCGCTGGCCTCGCCCAAACCCCGCCCCTAGGCAGCCAAGAACCTACCCGCTCTCGCCCCTGGCCTCGTTACCTAGGGAACCGCCTCCACATGTACTACACATTTCCTCCGAGCCCCGCCCACCTCCCACCTCCCACAATGCTCCCGGCCCTAAATTACTTGCTGCCTCTCCTTCGCCCACTTAGGGCCCCGCCCATCTCGACTTCTACTGCCCCCAAGCTTCTTGCCTGGGTTTCCAGCCTCGAGGGGTCCCCGGTCGGGCCTGTGGCTAGCTTTGATTAGGCCCTACCCACGGCGCTGGACCGCTCCTCTCGCCACCTGTGGGCCCCTTCCCCGCGGTGTCCCCGCTTTGATGTTTACTGTGATGTCCGACCCCGTCCCTACACCTCCCCCTCTCCACCTGCAGGCCGGGCCTTGGTCCCCGGCTTTGATCCCGGCCTCAGAATCTAGTCTGGGTCGCACGCGGAGCCGTGCGCTCGCAGCCCCCAGCCCGGCTCCGGGCTCTGAACGGGTGCGACAAAAGCTCTGACCAGCCGGAAACAAATGCGAGTCCAGTTAATATTTATTAAGGCCCGCTACAGTCCAAGCCGTGGGCCGGGAGAATCAGCCGCGCCGGCCTCTCCGGGAGGGCCGACCCCGGGCTGCCTCCTTCCCTCAGCGGGGCTGCTGCGGCCGGAGGCGGCGGCGGGAAGTTTGTGAAGTCTGAGGGCCGGGCTGTCTTCCCCAGGCAGTCACTCGGCCGCGCCCCAGGGACAGCGTTCTGCCCCCGGACTGCCCTCAGATCCGCTCCCAAGCCTCAGAGAAAAGCCCCCTGGAAGAAGGGCGAGCAGACGGCTGTCCCGCGGAGAAAGGGCTTCGGAGAGCCTGAGCTCTAACCTTAGTCATGGAACTTCATTGCCGTGAGACTTGGGACGGCTCGGTTACCGCCAGACCTCAATTTCCTCGTTAAATGAGGAAGGTATTAAAAGGGTTGCGTTCCCCACCCCCACTGCTCCCGGCTCGGGAAGCTCACTCAGCCCCGAGGGGCGAGACCTGAGCAGAGATTATCTGAGGGCCAGGCCAGGGAGCCCCAAAGCCCCCCCTCCCAGGGCAGCTAGGAGGTGGGCTGGGCCACACGGAGCTAACATGTTCTGGTTTTGGCCTGGGACCCCAAAAAGAAAACACCTTTGGATCAAAAGAATAGTCTCAGCGGTTTGGGGAAGGAGACTGCACAAAGTTCCCTCCCCGCATGCTTTAGTGGACAACAGAGGCTTTCAGAGGGTGGGAGTTTGGGGAAGGGGGGGGCCACAGGAAAGAATAAGTATTGCTATTTTGTAGCCCTCCAACTCAGCAAGTTATGGTTCTTCTGTTCGCTCCAAACTACATCTTGGGGCATCTTCTGTAGCTGAAAAATGCCCACAAGATTTGCTGGGAGAGAAGGAAGTTTGGTATCCCACGCCAAAAAGAAAGTCTCAATCCCAAGAATCTGAAACCCCCTCATTTTTACCACTGAGGGTTACTGAGCTTTGAGACCACTCGAGAGTCTTCTGGGAACGCCCTCAAATCCACCTGACTTCCCCACCCACCCACCAGTTGTTTCCATCTCCCAGATAATCTCAAGAACCCTGGACTTTGCCTGGGAGCTAACCTGCCAACCAATTGCATACCCCTTTGCTCAAGAGACAGGAGCCAATGCTGCAGTCATCTCACTTAAAAGTGGGGAGGAGGAACTACTAACCACCTCCTAGTGGTCATCTTAACCACACTCACCTCTCCAAGTCTATTTCTTCCAGCTGCATAGAAAAAGAGATGGATGAGTAATGCATATATGAGAGGATAGAAAAGATGAAGGGTCTACTAGGATTAGTTAGCAGAGACAAATGTCCTAGCATCCTAAAGCCTCATAGCATGACCATCTTCCTATTACAGTCCAGATCTATTGTTCTTTCAAACCCCTTCCAAAAGGGGGGGGGGGAGGAGAGGGCATTGGGTGGCAGAGGTAGGGAGTGGGGGTGGGGCACTTAAGATTCACCAATGGCCAGACACAAACAACTTTACTGGGGCTTCTAAGATAGTCTGAATGCTCTCCTTACTCCAGAGCTGGGAGCTGGGCCCAGGCCCTTCCCCCCTCCCCACCCAGCACCCTTTCACTGCCCCCCTTCAGTCCTCTTTGCAGTTGAGCTCCTGCTTCACACGGTGGCTGAGGAAGAGGGCCGTGAGAACACTACAGATCACAGTGAGGAGGAAGAGGGCTGAGAAGTTGTGGGGGGCACGGCGGTGGAGCCCTTCATAGATGGACCGCCGGGCCTCATAGTCCAGGGCCACGGCTTCAAGCTGAGCCAGTGTGCACAGCACCAGGAAGACATGGAACAGCTGGTGGCCCTGCCCAAAGATGTGGCACTTGCCGGGAAACCACCTCTCTGGGGAGCAGGCAGAAAAGAAGGCTGCTGCCAGAAGAAAAAAAGCCACTTGGCACTTGTGGTAGAGCACAGCAGGATCCTCCTGGCCCAGGGCCTGAGCCACATAAATGCGATGCACCACGGGGCTGATATCCAAGGCATAAGCCAATCCTGAGGGCATCTCCTGGCAAATGCGGCCTAGCAGCCCAGGCAACTGGCGGTACTTGGTATAGCAGGAGCCAGCGCAAGATAACCAGGCAAGGAAGGCGGCAGCAGGCAGGAAGATGGCCGCCACACGAGCGTGCCAGGCGGGCTCAATGGCGTAGTAGAAATGGGCCAGGGCACTGCCAAACTGGTACACGGCCACACCCACATAGTCCAAAAAGAAGAAGCTGTAATGCCAGAACTCAGACTTGGCCTGAAGGAGATGGGCCAGGGCACTGAAGAGCAGGTAGGTGATAGAGGCAAGGACAATGAGGAAGAGGGGCCGGGCGTGGGGGTCTCCCACAAAGTCCACGGTGCCCGCAAAGCATGCCAAGCGCAGGAGCAGCACCAGGGCAGCCACCAGGTGGGTCCAGACGTTGACGGCCTCATTGTGCTTTTGGAAAAGGCTCAGGAAGTAGAAACGCCAGGTGCGATGCAGGGGCCGGTAGCCTGAGTAGATATATGGCTTCCAGAAGAGGCGGGGCACCTCAGCCCGGCCCACAGTGCTGTCTGGCAGGGGGGAAGCCAGCTCCCCCAGGAGCCTGGGCATCTGTCCCAGCTGCCGGACACTGGGGAAGAAGCGACTGAGCTTCTGGGCTACAGCTGTGGCCATGGTGGGGGCTGAGGGCAGAGAGCTGTGGAGAATGAACAAATTAAACAATCATGAAAATACCCTCCATCTCTGCTACTTCAAGGTTTCCAAAACACAATAGTCCTAGAAGTGGTCAATGTCAGCATTATCCTCTTTTGACAAAGAACAGTCCATTTCCTCTATGATCTCATTCCCTCCTCAATACCTTAGGTCAGATCAACCTGACCATTTTACTGGAACAGCTCTCTTGAAGACTCATCCCCAAATCCTATGGTCTCTTTCAAACAGCCAACAAGCATTTGTTAAATACCCACTGTTGGCCAAGTCCACTATGTGCCAGTCACTATGCTTGAATAATACAAAAGCTTACATTATCAGGCAGATAGCCATTTCAAAGACCAAAGATTTCACAAGTGCCAAATCCAACAAGCTTCTTCAAACAATGAGCATTTAATAAGTCCCTACTGTATGCCAGGCACTGTGATTGGCATTGGGTATGCACAAAAAACAAAAACAATCCCTACCTTTGAGATTATATTCTATCTGAAAAGCAGTATAACCCCTATCAGTACAAAATCAATTCAAAAAGCTTATTAAGCACCTATGTGCACAGCTACCTACTACAATCTAGGGACCCATTGACAATAAGGAACTAGTCCCTGCCCTCAAAAAACTTATGCTTTAGTGGAGGAATGATACAGCATGGATAAGAGGATCACAGGTTTAGAGAAAGAAAGGGACCTTAAGAAATCCTCTGATCTACCTCTACTGTTTTTACAGAGGAAGTTCAAACAGAAAAGATTAAAAGATTTGTCAAGTCACCCAAGTAGTAAGCAAAGGTAGGCTTCCCATCGAGATCCTCAACTCCAACAATGTAATTTTGAGAGAGAGGGGGGAAAACTTAGAAGGGACAGAAGATGGGAAAAGGCTTCAGAGAAAGTATACCTCAACTGAGCCTTGAGTGGAACTAGGGATCCCCCAAGATGAGAAGGCAGAATATTCTGGTCACACACACACACACACACAGTCTCCTCAAGGAAGACCGACAACCTCATCTCCATCCATCCTCAGCATCTGACATCGATGACTCATATTTACTCTGTCCTAGAAAAAACTCTCCTGCCCCTCTGTGTCACTTATGTTTCCTCCGTTTGACTTCCCTTCTTCTTCCTCCCATTTCTCAAATGGCAATACTCAAGACTCCTCTGGCCTTTATTCTTCTGTCTCTAAGACACTATGACTTCTTTCTCTCAGTCATTACCTCTATCGACTTCTCTGAAATAGCCATCTATTTCCAGCCCTGCATCTCCAACTCCTTCAGTACCTCAGAGGCAATAAGTCCAAAATCAAAGAAGAGTCATCTTCTCCATATTAATGTATCCCCCTGCCAAATTTCCAGGCTAGACCATTGTGACATCATCCTGTGCTCTCCCAGACCTAGAATCTATACCTCTCTCTCCTGTATAATTCCTCAAATTTAGGTCTGTAATCTGATAATTTGAATTAGTGGTGCTATTTCTCTGGATTGGGTCATTTTATATCAAAGAAACTTCTCTTAGTTATTCTCATGCATCCCCATTCTTTTTTTGTATTCAGCCTTTAGGGAGGAGCCTTCTACTAACGAATTTCCAATAAATGTTACTTACAATTTATCTCCTCTCTTAGATTCACTAAACCCACCACTTTCTCTTCCCAATTTCATTCCCTTTCCTGCCTCCTATTCTCCACCAATTGAGAAAATCACAAATTACACCAAGGTAGTACTTCAGGATAACAGTGTTGTTACTATAAAAGACCTCAGATCATGGGATGTCAGAGATGGAATAGACTTTAGAACCTCAGAGCTGGGAGGAGCATTAGAACAGAAATGTCATGTTTGGAATAGATCTTGGAGCATGCAGTGTGTGAAGTAGAAAGGAACTTTTGATCAAAGGAAGGAAGTCAGAGCTGGGAGGGGCCTTAGAACCCAGAATGTCAGAGCTGGGAGGGTCTTTAGAACAGAGAATATAAGAGCTGGAAGGAACCTTGGGACACAGAGTGTTAGAAAATAGAATGTAGTGACTGAAAGGGAATCCTTTGCAACTATCTAGCCCACTCCCTTCATTTCAAAAATTGGAAAAAAAAAAAAAAACCCAAAAACACCCAAGCCTTCAGAGTTAATAGAACAGTAGGAAAAATTCATAGGAGAACATTTTTAAGCCATCTCAATTATCATCTAGCCCTTTCATTTTACTGAAGAAGAAACTGAGATCCAGAGAAGTTAAGCCTAGAGAAGACAACAAAAGCCAGACAAAAAAACTGACCCCATAATCATGATGGTGGTGATGATGAAACCACAACTCACATTTCTAAAGCCCTGCCATATGAACAAAGCCTTTTCCTCACTACAATTTTGTGATGCATGAGTAGTGTAACAATGACCTTGTTTCACAAATAAAGGCTACTGGTCCACAGTCACTCCGACAGCAGGGGTCACAGCTAGGATCCAAATCTACCATTCCCCTGACTCCATGCTCTTTCTTTGGCTTTCAGCATCCTACCTCTCCAACTTCCTTCTGTGCTCTGAGATTTATAAGTCCTTCCCTCTAGAAAACTTGGCTTCTTCATCCCAAACACTGAAGGGCCTAGTTTGCTTTTATTACTTTGGATGACTTTTAGCTGCTGCTTTATAAACATTAAGCAATTTCTGGAGCATCTGTTCTGTCTCCAGGCAAGAGGACCAAGTTCTCTGTGGGCCTTAACTTTTGCTCTGAGTTCACAGTCACAAGGCTCTTCCCTAAGCCACAATCTCATTTCCTGTTACTGATGAAACACGACTATTTGTCAGTACATTTATTCTCTGAAATCATTTTTCTTCATCTTATATTATCTGCCCTGAGTTCTTCATCACAACTTGCTACTTACTAATCTTGACTAAATGTGGAACCCTGGCCAGCTATTTCTTCCCTCAGGGTTTTCTTCTCTGCAAAATGAGGCATTAGCTAGATTCTAACTCTCAAGTGTAAGAACTTATCCCCTAAGCTTTAATGATATCCCCCCCCCCAAAACATACACATTTCCCTCACAGCCCTCCACCCCCCCCCTGCCCTTCCTTGAAAACCACACCCACCTCAGGCTCTCATCTTTCTGGGCCTTCAGTAAACATCTCAGGATCTCCTCCCTCTCCCTCTTCTCCCAGGAAAAAGTCCAAGAGAACAGAGAGAGGCTGTTCAGGAAGGAGAGGCTCCTTGCTGAAAGCCTTCAGATCTTTACTGGGTCTCCATGCCCCATCTCTAGATGCTGGTGAAATGAACACTGACTTGGTTGAAAGGAGGTCATAAGGGATGGACACCAGACATGAGGTGATGGGTGCAATGGGTGCGATGGGGGAAGCATCTGGATGCCTCTTCGGAACCTGTATCGACAAGTCTGGCTGCTGAAGCCTGGTTGTAGTGGGCCATGCAATTAATATAATAAATTTACTAGCCCAAAGTTCCACCCTTTGATCCTGATAAAACTTCCAAAGCATGCTGAGATCACCTGGGGATAAAAGGAAGGTTCTCTCAAGCCCAGGGCAGATAATCTCTGCCAAGGGAATGGGCAGTTTTCCAGGATGTCCCGCCCTTGGATCCTGATAAAACTTCCAAAGCATGCTAAGGTCACCTGGGGAAAAGGAAAGGGTTCTCAAAAGCCTGGGGCAGGTGATCTGCCAGGGGAACTTCCCAGGATGTTTCACTACTACAAGACAAGTGGGACTGCTGGGGTAGGGGTTTCCAGGGATCAGAGATGTCCTGTGTGATGTCACTAAAGGGTGGGGCTGAGAACAGCCCTAGTACCTGCCTACCATCTTTAGTTAAAGAATTGGTCTAGAGGTTCCTATTCCCACTGCCCTAGCCTCTGGGGATTCCTCTAAAAGAGTTTCATACCCTTTCCCCTCACATCAGGAAGAGGTCTGGGGAGGCAGATAACACAGTTGGCTTCATGTACAGTTGGAGAAGCTGAGGCCCAAAAGAAGTGACTTACCCCAGGTCACCCAGCAGTCAAAAGTAAACACAGTCCAATGTTCTCAGGCCTCCAGGCTCTCAGTCCAAAACTCTCTTTACAGAATTTTAGGAAAAATGAAGGTGTTCTGCGATATTAGGAAAATGGAAGTGTTCTCCAATCTAAATGCAAATGGAAGTAAATTTGCAACAAAAGTAGAACTTAGATCATCCTGTCCAGCTCCCCCTTTTTTACTGTTCCCCTCAAATTATCAAGCATTTTTTCCTCCTTGTCTCCCACGCTCTCACTGCGGGGGGGGGGGGGGAGGGAGAGAAAGAAAACTTGTAATAAATACAATCAAGCAAAACAAATTATATTTTCCATATCCAAAAATGTTTGTCTCATTCTGAATCATGGATCCATCCCTTCCCTCTGGGGATAGATGGAGGGCTTCATCATCTGGTCTCTGGAATCACTGTTGATAATTGTATTGACTCCCCCATTTGATAGAAACAAATGCTCAGCATAAGTATTCTTTCTACCATACCCTACAGCCTTCCAAATGGGATCAATATCAAACCCGAAAAGAAGATTGTGTTGGTATTATTTTAAAGGATTCAATTCTCCCTAAGGACTTAAGTTACTGGTAAGCTTTGGAGCACCAACTGAACCCCCTAGGGTCCTTAAAAAATACCAACAGCTCTGATTCCAGGAGATTCTCACCTTGGTTCAGTGGAAACCCTTGGGAATATGGGATGGAGACAGAGGTTTGCTGGAGATGTTGTACTTCCTAAAGATACTGTGATCAAATGTATCCCTCAAGTGTTAAATAATTGCACCGTTTACTGTCTACTGCTCCCTAGGTCCATTTGGAAAGTCCTCCCAGATTCCCACAACCTTGAAAATTAGCAGAAGTTTATATATAGGCCCAAGACAGAAGCCAGTTCATAAACTGGAATATCAATGATTTCTGGGTGATGATCCAACCCAGAGAGGGGAGCGATAGGTAATCAGAAATAATGGATGTTCCAATATCCTCTTCCATCCTGGCATAGGTAGCATGATGATGTGGATCATAGATGGATCAAAGTTTAGCATTCTGCACCGCCTAAATACCCTTTGATCAATAGGCAGCAAGGCAGTAGGGAATTCTGGTATCCCAGCCTTTGGCTGTGCTCTTCTTAGGAACTGAAGGCTTTATCTTGCCCAGCCCCCTTCCTTTTAAAACAAAAGAAACTGAGACTCAGTCCAAAATAACAGCTGGCAAATGGCAGGGACAGGATTCAAATCCAAGTCCTTATTAGGCTCCAATCACACTCCCTTGTCAACTCTCTGATGGCAGAAACTCGTTTTTTGGTGCATTCCTGGTGCTTGTCATATACTAGATAAATACTTGACAAATTAATGCCACAAACACAAGCAATAAAGTGGCAGAACCAGTGTTCAAAGTCAGGTCCTTTAACTCCAACTAACACTCCCGCCATTACTTAGGTGGCTGTTGTCTTAGAACAGTGGAGAGGGCACAGGGACTTGGAAGTCAGGAAGACCCACCTTCAAAACCTATCGCAGACACTTTGCTAGTTCTGTGATTCTGGGAAAATTACTTAACAGCTCTGTGCCTCACTTTCCTCATCTGTAAAAGGAAGGGCAGGTAGGAAGGTGCAGTGGATAGTGACCTGGAGTCAGGAAGTCCTGAGTTCAAATCTGACCTCAGACATTTACTAGCTGTGTGATCCTGGGCAGGTCACTTCATTCTATTTGCCTCAGTTTCTTCATCTATAAAATGAGCTGAAGTAAATGGCAAACCACTTCAGTATCTTTATTAAGAAAATACCAAAGGAGATCTTCAAGAGTTAGAAACAACTGAGCAACAATGAAATGAAGGGGTTTCTTTGATGGTCTCTTAAGTTCTCTCCTACTTCAAATTAGACCTTGGACACCATTCCTATTTACTTGGTTAAAAGGAGAAATGCCTTGGACTTTGTGATTTGGGGACTGTGTTAATGTCACCCATTCAGGCCACGTTATTAAGTATTGGGTGACCTGACTATGACCTCGTCTTGGACAACGTACAGTTCAACTCAGGTAGTCACAGACAAACCTGCTTGACCTCTAGCTAATCATTTCTCTTCCTGAAAAATTCTTTTGTTACCTTTTTGAGGTCCTAAGTGTTCTGTGCACCCTAATAAAAGGCTTATCTTATCCTTTAAAGCAAAGTTTTACAGTATCATTAGCATGCCCTGATAATGCTGTGGTTGCCTCTGGCAAGGCTCCAGCATTGGCACTATGGGGTAGACACATAGAGAGCACTTATGCATGAAGCCATTTTGAGACAGCCAGAACTTTGACCCAGACACCAACACGGAGAGGGAGCTCTTGTCCTCCTCCCCCAGCCCAGCCCCCAGTTATTGCCCCCACAGTCCAATGACCATTGGAAACAAAAGCTGCTGTTCCAAAATGTATCTCTTGGCTTCCTGAACAAGGAAATCCACTCCAATAGTGAACTCAGCCCTGGCCCTCTACAATCCCTATCGTTTTTTGCCTCCCATTCCACTCTCTGGAAGCCTCCTCGGTCATTAACAAACTGCCCTTGAGACCAAATCTCTTCCTCTTACATTCCTTCCCTCTCCTGGTGCTCACTGAAACCCAACTGTCTCCAGAAAACACCCCATCTCTTGGCACCTTCTCCAAGTCTAGATCCAGAGTCCTGAGTTGATACACTTCTTGTTCCTCCACCACCCCACTGGGCTACCGCTGTGCTCCTGCTTTCCTGTCCAGATTCTGCTTGTTGACATCTCCAGACCTCCAAATGTCCCTCCTTCTTGATGAATTCCATACCCAGCTCACAAGTCTTGCCAAATTCCTATGTAAAATCTCTGCTTGCAGTCTCTTTGGATTACAGGGTCCCTGGAGGGGACACAAGGGGACGTTTGGTGTAGGTCCATGAGAAACTGGGATTTTTGTAAGGCTTCTAGTGAGGTAAGGCCTTGGAAGGCAGGGTGTAAATCCTGTAAATCCATGGGAATACATACAGAGGGTGGGGTCGGGGAAAGGGATATCCAGAATCCCAGCAGGGGTATATGGTAGTTAAGGAGTAAGATGAATTTCTTGGGATATGGAAAAAGAGAAACTGGTTATTCAGTCAATTCTCAGTTATCTGCATTTTGATTAGACACTCTGTGATTCAGAAATGGCAAAGAGTATTTAATGCCTGAGTAGCTGTCTCCTACCACCTGGTTTACCTCCATGCTGAACTTAATCTGTAATCCTTTTTTTACAAGTCACTTAGGTGTGACAAGGGTCCCATAGCTAGGAAGTGTTAAGTGTCTGAGGTCACATTTGAACGCAGGTCCTCCTGACTTCAGGGCTGGTGCTCTCTCCACTACACCAACCAGCTGCCCCCTGTTATGCTTTTTTAAAAAATCCCACAGTGCATTCTAAAACCAAATAGAAATGATTTTTTTGAAACTTCTGTTATGAATGTACACATATGTGAATCATTGTCATTTCTCTAAAAATTTCAGATTGTTGAAAGTCAAATAATAATAATTCCTTGGTTTCTAATTACAATATGTTCCAAGAAGTGAATTCCTCTAATTTTAAAGATGAGGAAGTTCATGCAAAGAGAAACTAACAGAGCTGCAGAGGATTGATCACACATCATGAGGGACAAAAACAAAAGCAGGTCTTTTTTTGATTAGGGAGCACATGATCAACCTGTAAGAGCTCCCCAAAATTCAGTTTCCTTTGGGGACACAAGATAGATACAACAGGGCCAATGAGGAGAAACCAGATGAAGGAAACAGAGATCTAGAGAGAAGCAGCATTCTCAGCCAAGGTATCATAAAGTTGGCATTAGTCCCAGGGAAGAAGGGATGCTCTGTCCCCTATCTCCTTTCTGAGCCAGGACACAGTGTTCTGAGCCAAGCCACAAAGGGCCCAAGGAAACATGGAGGCTTTAGTGAAGCAAAACATGTCTTACACCAGGAACCTTGAGACTAACACTTCTTTACACCGACTAGTCACTCTCACTTCCCAGTCATTTCTCACATCCCCTCACTCCCTTTCCCATCCAGGAGCTTTCTTCATCCTCTATGAAAAAGATCATGAGGCCTTCTTGGACCCCCTAGGATGTATAGTTCCCAAATACCAGTTTCTTCTCCTGTAAGATTTCTCCACTCTTCCCTGTTCCCCTGGGAGTAGGCCTGAGGCCCATCTAGGCCTTCTGAGTGTGGCAACTACATAGAAAATACATAGAAAGGTGTAATAAATTGTCACCTGGATTAACTGTGTGATTTCATCTCTCTGACCCTCCATTTTTTCAACCATTAAAATAAGATGGTTGGACAAATTGGTCTTTTAGAGTCCTGTTTCCTTGCTAAATCTGTACTTAGGGTCCCCACAACTCTGAATAAATGTCTATGAATTTATGAAGGGCTCTATGTATCTACGCCTTTATCTCTCTACTTCCTGAATGACTACTCTCTGAGGAGTCCATCCCTGGTGTTTAGGGTCTGGCTATTCCAAAGGCTAAGAGACTCTAAGAGATCAATCCCTTTTCTATCCACCCACCTTCCCGACCTGAGTATTCCCAAAGTATCAGAAAGGCTCAGAACCCTTAAAGCCTCTGCCCCCATTTCTTTCCTGATCATTCTCCAGCTGGGTGCTCTGGGAAGCTGGGATCTCAGTAGAGTGCCTAAGCTGAGCAGAAGCATTTGGGCTCTACCCCCACCTCCGACTTCTTAAACTCACTGTTGCATCCTCAGCTTTCTCCACTGATCTTTCCTTTGATCCTCGTTCACCGTGTCTCCAGATGTGCGCCACACGTCCTTCCTTGACCCCTCGAGCCCACTGGCCGTGGGCACCTTTCATTGCTCCTGTGCCCCTCTCTGCTGGTGGGCACTCTCCACTCCTGCGCTCCCCTCTCTCTGCCCCGTGGGCACACTCCACTCCTTCGCCCCTCTCTGCTTCTGGGCATTCTCCGCTCCTGCGCTCCCCTCTCTCTGCCCGTGGGCACACTCCACTGCTCCTGCGCCCCTCTCTGCCCGTGGGCAAACTCCACTCCTGAGCTTCCTTCTCTGCTGGTGGGCACCCTCCACTCCTCCTGCGCTCCCCTTTCGGTGCTCACCCAGGTTCCCCGGCTCCCGTCCTTTGACCTCCCCCCCCCCATCCCTCTTTCTCTGGCCTCCTCACCTACCTGCCGCCCGTGGCCCCTCCGGGCTGTTAGCAGAGATTGCAGCCGCCGCTCTCTCAGACTGACAGAGACAGCCCCCGCCTCAAAGCCAGGGTTCGTCTGCAGAGAAGCCAGGGAAGAGCAAAGGCAAGGAGGGACAGTGAACAGGGAAGCTAGGAGCGGCTCCGCCCCGGCCTCCGCCCGACCCCCCAACAGCCTCCCCTCCTCCCCCAAGGGAGCCGCCCAGACAGCGTGCCCTCCCCCTCCTCTTCCCCTCCCCGTAGGGAGCTGCGGCCTCCCTGGACAATCCTCACCCCAACTGAGGAGACCTCGGTAGAGCGGATCTCCAAGCGCCCGGGCTAAGAATAAGTGTCACGGCACTCGGTGTGCCCCCCTCCCCTGCCTCTCCCCGGGTGCTAGCTCAGCACCTTGAACACAGCTGGAAATGGGGAATGAATGAAAGCAAGTACCGACGGGCAACCGGATCTCCAAACTCCATATCCCTTCAGGACACCGCCTGCGTTATTGTTATATAAACCACAACTAGACTGATCCCTCCTCCTCGGTGCTTTTCCTCCCTCAGCCCTCCCCCAGTGTTCCGGTCCTATCTGTCTGTCTCCAAAAGGATGGCAACTCTGTGTCTTCTAAGTAGCTCCATAAAATTGCCAATACTGGTTATTATGCACATAAATTTAAAAAAAAATCTTCAAGTTGAAAGGAACTTCAGAGTCTCCTCACTCGCTCTTCTCTCTCTGTGTCCATCACTCCACGGCCGAATCTCCCCATACCCCCAAAGTGCTCCCTCGAAATTTGGCTGGCTAAACTGGAGGGGACCTGATGGAAAGAACCCCAGAGCATAGAATGTCAGAGCTTTTTAGAATTTAAAAAAAAAAAAAAAAAGTATTCCACAAGCTGTAAGTAGAATATGTAGAAAATGGAAGGTGATTGTCCCACTATCTTAAACCTGGTCAAAACACATGTGAAATGCTGAGTCTGATTCTGAATGCACAGTACAAGAAATATCCAGAGGGGGGCAGAGTAGTGGTGAGAGAACTGGACTTAAGGGAACTGGAGATATTTAGCCTGGAGAAAAGAAATCTTGAAGAATGAAAAAGGAAATATAGAACTGAGGAAATTGTTAAACTTAAGCTGAAAGAAGGTGTCTTCTGAATAGGAACATTTAAAAATGTACATTCAAAATACCTAAGAGTATCTTTACAAAAACAGAGCATGTGCCAAGGAACAAAGAAACTTTACATAATATTAAGGGGAAAAAAAGCAGAAGTGCTAAACATATCCTTTACAGACCATCATGCAGGAAAGAAAAATTGCTACAGGGAACACAAAGATTCAGACTTAAATAAATACTTGAGGATATTATGGATAATGAATGGGTCAGAGAACAAATCAAACAATAACTATGTGAAAGAATAATAATGATGAAACTGCATTTCAAAACTTCTGAGGCATACTAAAGTAGTTCTCAGGGGAAAATCTCATCTCAAAATATACATTAACAAAGATCACATACATAATTTTTTAAAATTAGAAAATCAATAGATGAACCCCCAAATAATCACAAATTAGATGAGAAAATATAAATTGGAAACCAACAAAACCAAATTAATTGATCACGAAGCCAAAACTGGCCCTTTGGGAAGTTTTACAAGAAGGATTGGCTAAGGAAGGGCCGTCATAGAGACTCTAATTGCCCCAAGATTACAAAATCAGGAGCAATGTGTGAAAGTTGCAAAGAGGCAGCTTTAGATTTGATTTAAAAGGAATCTTCTAATGCTTAGAGAGTTCATCAAAAGTGGGTATCCTGTGACTATTGTTGTTTTCCTTTGTTCTCAAGGAGGGCTATGACATCAGTGATTCCATGACATACAAGTGAATTGGATTTAAGTGAGGTATGGCTGGGCCCTAAGGTCATTTGCCTCACTTTCCCTTTCAGAGCCCTCTGTGTCTACTGGTCAGAAATAGGTCAGGATGATTGGCTATTCCTAAGGGTACTTAAGAAACTTTGGACATTCAATCTCCTTTCTATCCTTATCCATCTACCTCCCCAACCCAAGTTTTCCTAAAGTATCAGAAAAGCTCAGATCCCTTAATGCCTTTGTCCCCATTTCTTTCTGCTCATTTACTCATGTAGTCTTAATAACTGAATGGGTATGGCTTCTGTCAAACTGGGACCTGTTGAAGACCTTAGCTTAAAAAGGCCAAGGTTTTCCATTGCATCCAGTACCATCTCCAGTCATTTTGAGCACTGAACTCAACTGTCTCTGGAGGGAAAAGTGAGGCAGGTGACTTTGCACAGTCCACTCTCACTTAAATACAATTCACTTGCATGTCATAGTATCACCCCCCTGATGTCATGATCTGCTTTGAGAATTCTGTGACTACAGGTCTTCAAAGACTTCAAGGGAGGTCTTAAGGAAAGGATGATTTCTTGGTCAGGGACTAATTTAACAAGATGGCCTCTGACATTCTTCCTATTGCAGGAATTGTAATTCTATAATTTTGATTCCAGGAATGATAGTCAACTAGCACATAATATCAAGCATTTATTATGTACTTATCACTGTGCTAAGTGCTGTTAGAGCTAGAAGAAACATTAGCTATTTTTATTAAGACTTTTTATTTTCAAAACATAGGCATGGATAATTTTCAACATTCACCCTTGCAAAACCTTGTGTTCTAATATTTTCCCCTCATCGCCTCCCCCCACTCCTTCCCCTGGATAGCAAGTAATCCAATATATGTTAAATATATGCAATTCTTCTAACATATTTTCACATTTATCATGCTGCACAAGAAAAATCAGATCAAAAAGGAAAAAATGAGAAAGAAAATAAAATGCAAGCAAACAACAAAAAGAGTGAAAATGCTATGTTGTATGTAGTCCATACTCAGTTCCCACATCCTCTCTCTGGGTGCAGATGGCACCTTCTTCATCACAAGATTATTGGAACTGGTGTGAATACATCCTCATGTAGTATCGTTGTTGAAGTGTGCAATGATCTCTTAGTTCTGCTCATTTCACTCAGCATCAGTTAATTCAAGTCTCTCCAGGCCTTTTTGAAACCATCCTGCTGATTGTTTCTTATAGAACAATAATATTCTATAACATTCATATACTGTAATTTATTCAGCCATTCTCCAACTGATTGGCATCCACTCGGTTTTTAGTTTCTGCCACAAACAGAAATATTATCTATTAACTCATTCATTTTACATTGGAGGAAATTAAGACCCAGAAAGATAGTTGACAATGTCGTGTCTCCAATAGTCAAACAAGCATTTAATCAGTGACTCTCATGTGCCAAGCACCTCTACTAGGTGCTGGGGATACAAAGATCTAAGGTCACCCAGTGAGTTTGGGACAAAGGTAAGATCTAAACCAGCTCCACCTCCTACCTCCCATTTTTGCTTCTGGGTTTCAGCTACCTAGTTTTTCCAGGAGATTACAGGAACAAGTAAATTATTTCAACATCAGGGCTCCTGTCAGGAATGCTCATCTATCAGTTGGGGTTTTTTTTGTTTTGTTTTGTTTTGTTTTTTCTCCGATCAGCTTGGGGAGGATCCCTAGAGGGGAAGTAGGAATTAAACATAAAACTATATTGAACACCCATTCTATGATAGGCAAGGTAGAAAAATACAAAGAAAAAGAAATGTGGTCCCTTACTTTGGGATGCTCAAAGTCTAATGGGAAAGCTAAGTTACATACACAAACAAAATACAAATTTAAATATGATGAACATATAAGAATTCTTGGACATGGTCTCATCCTCTGCTCCCAGAGATAAAAGACAAAAACAAAGTTCCATATGTATTCCAAAATATCAAAGCAGATTCTATGGTAGCAAAGAGCTAGAAACAAAGTGGATGCCTATGGATTGGGGAAATGACTAAACAAATTGTGGTATGTTAAAGTACTAGAATAGCATCATCAGTAGTAATCAGTGACAAATCAGTGAAAAATATAGAGACATAGTAAGATTTATAGGAAATGATGAATGATAAAATATATATTTATATACATATATGTATATAGAGATTAGATCTTTCTGGTTCTTATTTCATATATGTCCCCATACCACTTTACCTCTTTTAAATTATTTATTCTAGGGCCATGTTTGGGAAGACATCTAGCCTGGAGATCTCACCCCTCACTTCTTCCAAAGGAAACTGGGGAAAGAAAGGGGGAGGTATGCATCTACAAGGGACATTCAATAGGATAAAAGGAATGTGATTCAGGGACTGCTGTCCAGAATTGTCTCTCTCTGTTTCCTTCTGCCACTCTTGACGCCCAGGCCTCAGAGAGCAAGCAGTTGTAGTCATTGCTTAGACTAAGACTACATGTTTCTATGAGGTGAGGAGCCACTCTAGCACTATAGTCAATGTGGCTTTGGGAAGAAATTCAAGTGTCTAATCAGGATGACAGAGATCAGACTTAGAGACAAAAGCCATATCTTAGAGCAGAGATAAAGCTAGTGTAGTCAGGAGTAAGCTATTGACAATAAATTCCATTAGCTGGTGAGCTAGAGAAGAGAGTTCTTTGTCTCTGTGTGTCTATCTCTCTCTCTGTCTCCATCTCAGTTTGTCTCTGTCTCTCTGTGTATGTCTGTTTCTATGTTTCTGTCTCAGCTGACTGTCTCTGTATCTGCCTCTGTCTCTTTTATGTGTCTCTTTCTGGTTTGTCTCTATCTCTCTGTCTCTCCTCTTTCCACTCTCCCCCAGAGTTGGGTGCCCTTGATAACTTATCCCTCTTTCCATGACTTCTAGAGGGAGCCGCAAAAACTTCCCTTCAGCCCAAGAGGGCAAGCAGGAGGAGATTTGAGGCGATGGCTAAAAATTGCTCCTTGTAGTTCTCTGCTAATTTTTAAAGCACTGTATATTAGCTTTGATTGTCATTATGTAAGAGAATTTAACCTCTATTGTTTCATTTTTGCTATATTCAATAAACTATGTGATCATGGCAGATTTAGTAGGTGTGTCCTGAAAATATTGGGGATTGTTGACCAAGAGGAAATTCCAGATGTGGAGGAGAGAATGAGGGGTTAATAGAGTGTTCAGATTTCAAGTTTTTTTTTTTTTTTAACATTTTGAACAGCATTCCAAAACATCCCTTCTTAGCTAAATTCTAAACCTATCTGTCTTTTGGATTTTAATTGTTCAGTATCACTGCTTTCAAACCACTGTGATCAAGTAGCCAGGGAAAGAGATGAGAAGGTGGGGATGGGGTGAATGAAGATGTGGCTACAGCAATGTAAATGAAAAAATCACTGAGATCCAAGACAATTATGAAAGAGCTAGATGAAAAAATGCTACCTGCCCTGGAGAAAGAACTGGTGGAATCTGAATGTAAATCAAAGCTTACTGCTTTCTTTCTTTTTTCTTTTGATCTGTATTTTCTTTCACAACATGCGAGTGAAATATTGGATTTTGCATGATTGCACATATATAACCTTTATCAAATGGCTTGCCTTCTCAGTGAAGGGGGAGGGAAAGGGGGAGAAGACAAAATGTGGAACTCAAAAATGTTAAAAACAAAGGTTAAACATTGTTTTACATGTAAATACATGGAAACAGATAAATTACATATACATACCTGAGTGTATATATATAAAGTGTGTGTGTGTGTATGTTTGTACACATACAGATGATGAAAGTTCACTGAAAGGAATTTGAACTTTGAGCAACTGAAAAATTAATAAGGTCTCAAAGAATAGATAGTGAGATACCTACCTCCTCTGGGCAGACAGACAGGAGACTACTAAAGTAAAATGTTACAAACATAGTCAAATATAGTCACCAGTTGCTTTTGCTTAACTATTTTAATTTGTTTTTTAAATTAAATATATTCTTTTCAGTTCTGAATTTTCTCTCTTTCATTTTCTTCCCTTCCCCACTGAGAAGCAAGAGAAACTAAACCTATTATAAATATTTATTAGTAATGAAAAATAAATTCACATATTGCCCAAAGAGAAAGAACAGAAGAAGAAGAAAATGTTTCAATCTACACTGCACAAACAAGACCAATGTAACCAAAATTAGAAGGAAAGCAGTATCTTGGGGGGGAGATATTTGCAAGTACCTCTGATAAAGACCTCATTTCTCAAATATATAGAAAATGGAATCGAATTTTTGTAATAGAAGTCATCCCCCAATTGATAAATGATCAAAGCATATGAAAAGGCAGTTTTCAGATGAAAAAATCAAAGCTATCTATAGTCATATAAAAATTCTCTAAATCACTATTAGAGAAATGCAAATGAAAACAACTCTGAAATACCACCTATCACCTATCAGATTGAATACTATGACAGAAAATGAAAATGACAAATGTTGGGGGGAATATGGGAAAATTAGGATCCTAGAGTTGTGAACTGGTCCCACCATTCTGGAGATCAATTTGGAACTATGATGAGAGGGCTATAAAACTGTGTATACTCTTTGATCTGCCAATACCACTACTAAATCTGTATTCCAAAAAGAATTTTTTTAAATTAAGGTTTTTAAACTTTTTTATTGAAACTTTTTATTTACAAATATATGCATTGGTAATTTTTCCAACATTGACCCTTGCATAACTTTTTGTTGCAAATTTTCCCCTCCTTTCCCACACCCCCTCCCCTAGTTGGCAGGTAGTCCAATATATGCTAAATATGTTGAAATACATGTTAGATCTAATCTATGTATACATTTTTGTACAATTATCTTGTTGCATAAGAAAAATCAGATCAAGAAAGAAGAAAAACTGAGAAAGAAAACACAATGCAAGCAAATAACAACAGAGAGTGAGAAAGAATGCTATGTTGTGTTAAATACTCTCCTTGCTTTTTATTCTTGGTCTTTAGGAGAAGAAGTGAAGGCGATAGACACAAACTCTCCCTTTTCTTCATCCACTGCCAAAGTGATTCTGGCTTGTCTTTCTCCACCCCCTAATCCCTCCTACAATTCTCTGTATACACCAAAAGATCAAGCCAGCACAGAATAGTGGGAAGGGCCATTTTCCAAGCATATGATAATAGAGTATTGTCCAATAGGTAATTAGCCTTAAATGCTCGATTGTCTGATTCTCATGCACCTATTCAGAGTTTCAGCCCTTTACATCTCCTGCTTTCTTTTGTTTTAGAACACAGGTGGTCACGCCATCCCTGACTTCTCAGGAAAGGAGGTGAAAACACTGAAAAGGAGGTGATCACATCATCCCTGACTTCTCAGGAAGAGAGATGAAAAGCACTAAAGGGAATTGGGGAGTCAAGCCAGATATTACTAGAGGGTTTCTGGGCTGAAGGGTCTTACTAGAAACAGGTAGGTACAAACCCATCAGCATGGAGCACATAGCAATAAAGCACAGGCTATGGTGATGACTCTCTCCACAGCTGGTGCAGGTTCAATGTGGCGTAACAAACATGAATTGTACATGCAAGTAGTGATATAACAAACAATATGAATCTACATGGTGTTGTAACAGATTTCCAGAAGTGTTAGAAGGAGGGTATGTAAACAACAATCACACATACGCCTCCTTCAGCAGCCAAGAGATAGTCCAAAACTAATCTATAGTCCATTGCTTCACGTGTCAGGGATCTAATGATCCCTGCAAGTTTTTGAAGTCCTATAACAGTCTTTTTATGTTAGTGAATCCAATGATTCCTACAGATTTTTAAGTCTTGCAATAGTCTTATGATGTCTCAGAGAATCCAATGATTCCTGAGGGTTTTCAAGTCCTACAACAATCTTTTCATGTCTTAGGGATTCCAATGATTCCTGAGGGTTTTGAAGTTCAACAATTTTTGATATCCATGAGTCAAATGCCATAACTGCCATGCTCTTTCAGTGGTGGGCATTGTCGGCAACGGAACCACCCGATGTTTCTTGGGTCTTCTTCATTTCAAGGGTCTGCTCCATCTCTCTCCAATGGACAAGGCAAATACAACTCATTGGCACCCATCTGATTCCTTCTCCATCTGTGGAAATACAAGCAAACCCTCTCCCCCTAATGAGGGAAAGGAAAGGGGGAACCCCATTTCTCGGTGCATAGATAATCCCATGAGGCGCAGCATCCCCTGTAAAATGAATTTACAGGCCTGAAAACCTAGATTGATAAATAAAAGGTTTATTGTAGGAATTTGGAAGTAAAGTTCAGTTACAAAGATGCCAGGACCAGAGGTGGCCGCTGGGTGGGCAGGAACCCTTACATGGCTGGAAGGATACTGACGCTGTCTGGAGCTCTATGCTCAAGCCAAGCATTAGTCATTGAGACGTCATGGCACAAGCTCTGGCGAAATAATCTCTCTCTCCCTTAGGGACGCTTAAAGGGAATGAAGGCTATAGAGTTGGGGTCTGGTTACTGCCTCTCAAACTCCACTGAACAGATTAACTAATCTCTCTCCACCCACCTTAACAGGGCTTCCCTGCTGTTAGCCCCTTTGAATCAAAAAGGTTGGGAAAAGAGCAATAACCAAACTTAGCCTGGGTTTCTGTGAATGCTATCCATACTTCGGTAGGATTTATTTCTAAAAGTTTAACTGCTAACTTCTTCAATTCTCTTATGTGGAATTAGACATTCTGTATGTGATTGTATTTGCATTGGGTATTTTAAAAACAGATTTGTATGAATATCATCTACTTGGATATGAACCTATGGGGACAAATTCCTCATTGTTATCAACATAAGGTTATGATAAATATTTGTTTGTTCTTACATTTTTCCCTCATGTAACTGGTTTTAAGATCAGAGCAATAATCAATAGAAACTGTTAATGCGATTCAATTGTCATACCTTGCTGTTTCTAGCCTGATTATATATAATCATTGTATCCTAAATGCTTGGGCAAATAAGCATTTAGCCTCGTCATCTGTCTGCTATTGGACAAATAATAGATATCTATAAGACCCAAACTGATTTCTAACACCTGTTGGTTTCCCTTTATCTCGTTAACCAGAGGCTCTCAATTCTCTCCTCAGGGCAACTCCGGCCTCCAGACACTCAGAATGAAGCAGAGATGCTCTCTTAATGCAAATCTCTTCTACACTTAAGCCTTAAAAGACTCTAGTCTCTGCCCTGAATCGGAGCAGGAGGAGCTGTCTTCTCACCACCACAGAACACCACAAGGGTTCACCTGGCCCCTCAGCATCCTGCTCCCTAGTAGGAATTTGAGGTCTGGCCTTGTTTCCCTTTTATCTCAGGACAGCCCGAACACCTCAAGCGCCGGTAAGCTGGGTAGGCAATGCTGATACTGTGCACCCCTCCTCCATAAAGAGTGGGGAAACTAAGAAGGAAAAGATTCAGGATCTTTGCTTATTGAATAACCAACTCTTTTCAAAAAAAAAGCAGCACAGTTTTTCCAACATTTCCAAGAGCTTAAACCGCATTCTTATCTTGATCTGCAGCTCTGACAACTGGGGATATGCCCATCCCTGGACCCTGCCTTACAGAAGAGCAGTGGTTCATTAAATCTACTAGATATCAAGGCTTCTTGCCTCTCCCGGCTTCTGGTCTACACTCTTAATCCCAACCCCAGGAGAAATTAGCTTTCCTGGAAATTAAGGGTGAAAGGGCTAGGCTACAAATAATCTTTTCTCAGCATTTTCTCCTATTTCTCTTTGATAATTAGCTGGGCCATCAGACAAGCAGCCCACAGAAGGGACCTGATGCATTTCTTGCTAAAGGCCCCATTCTCCTGAATGTCACCATCTCCACCCTGGATGACATCCCACTTTTAATCTGTTCCCGAGATCTGTTTTCTCTAGGCTTCACATTTTGGATTCTCAGCTGGCCTCTCAGCCTGGAGAACATTGACTGGGGACAACTGACTGGGACACCTCCTCGATGCCCTGCTGCCATCCCCACACCTCACGCCTCACTTCCTGGCATAGAACCCCAAATCTCTATGACCCTTGTCAGCTCAAAGCAGTTAAAGAGGAGATCAATGCCCCTTTTCCCACATGCATCTGGAGGCGATGGTTTGAGGGGGGAACAAGACGAAGGGACCCCGCTACTCTGAAGATCTTTGGAGAAAATCTTCAACCTTTCCTTAAATGAAGGACACTGTCCCATATTTTCTTTTTTTCTTAAATAAATTTAAGTCTCAACTGTTTAAGGGGGGAACTGATGAGGTTTGAGGTCCCTTTAAGATTCCTTTCTAATTGCCCAACCCATGACTGACCTTGATTCACAAATCCTGGTCAAAGACACCCTTTGAATATCTGAGCCCAGCCCCCACCATCATCAGCTCAGCTTCCCCCAGCCCTCACCTGATCTGAGCTAACTGAAAAGCCCACAGAGAACTTAGGGGTACCGCCCATCATCTTTTGGGTATAAAAGAGGTGAGCCAGAGCGCCCTCATTGCAGGAGCCCACCCAGCCAACACATGGTATCCTTCCAGCCATGTAAGGGTCCCTGCCCTCCAGCGGCCACCTTTGGCCCTGGCGTCTTTCTAACTGAGCTTTACTTCCAAATTCCTACAATAAACCTTTTATTTATCAATCTAGGTTTTCGGGCCTGTAAATTCATTTTACAGGGGACACTGTGCCTCATGGGATTATCTATGCGCTGAGAAATGGGGTTCCCCCTTTCCTTTCCCTCATTAATACCATGTGTTGGCTGGGAGGGCTCCTGCAAAGAGAGTACTCTGGCTCACCTCTTTTATACCCAAAAGATGATGGGCAGTACCCCTAAGTTCTCAGCCGGTTTTTCAGTTAGCTCAGATCAGGTGAGGGCTGGGGGAAGCTGAGCTGATAGCGGGGGCTGGGCCCGGATATTCAAAGGGTGCCTTTGACCAGGATTTGTGAATCAAGGTCAGCCATGGATTGGAAAATTAGAAAGGAATCTTAAAGGGACCTCAACCCCCATCATCCCAAGCAGTTAACCTGTCTGGTCCCTTCCATTCACCACTTTCTGAGTCTCTCCACATCACCTTGTGATTATCTAAAGATAGTGGAGATTCTTGCACTGGACCCTGCCCTTCTGGTGGGTTATAAAACCTGTCTGCTGGAGCCAGTGCATCTTTGTCAAAAATCAAGAAGTTAATAGTATAAAGAGATAGATTTAGAAGTTCTCTAGGGTTACCTGTGGCTCTCCCTTTCTTTTGTTTTTGGAGGAGCGTCTTAATGTCTCTATTTCTCCTCTCTACTATTGCCTGTCCTTGAGGATTAAAGGGTATACCAGTGGTGTGTAAAATCATATAGTGTGCACAAAAGTGTGCAAAATGTTTAGAAGTATATGCAGGTCCATTATCTGTTTTTATTGCTTGTGGAACACCCATAATTGCAAATTCTTGTATAAGGAATTCATTGACCACTCTGGCTGTCTCTTTTGCTGCTGGTATTGCAAAAGTGAATCCTGAAAAGGTGTCTACCACAACATGGATAAAAGACAGACGATCAAAAGATTTATAATGGGTCACATCCATTTGCCAAATTTCATTGGGTCTCAAACCACGAGGGTTCTTCCATGGAGGGAGTATAGGAGCGTGGAAAGGAAGGCAAGCTGTACAGGCTTTTACTATGCTCCTAATTTCCTCTCTTGTTATTCCAAATTGTAAACATAAAGCTCGAGCAGCCTGATGATATTTAGAATGAGATTTTTGTGCTTCCTGAAATAAAGGAGTACTGGCTAATATAGTTAGAAGACTATCTGCCTTTGAATTACCATCAAAAATAGGACCTAGAAGTCCATTATGAGAGTGGATATCCAAGATATAAATCTTACCTGGATGCATTCTCACTTGCTCTTGAAATTCCTTAAAGAGGTGATATATATTAGAGGCTACAAATTTTATTTGGGCTGTGACAATTCTTTGTACCACACCTACTGAATAGGCTGAATCAGATATTATATTTATATCTCCCGGATAATAAGTAAGAGCTAGAATGATTGCATACAATTCATTCTGCTGAGTGGACTGAAAAGGAGTTCTGACTACTCTCTTTATAGTTAAGTCATGAAAGTATACAGCACAAATATTATGTTTGGATGCATCTGTAAAGATAGTTGGTCCTTTAAGAGGAACTTTATAAATTTTTCTTCAAGAATCCATCACCAATTATATAATAGTCTGGTTATCTTTAATAAAGACCCATGTGTAAAATTTGGAGCCATGACTAATAAAATTTGGCACTCTGGGGTGGTTTCACAGCACACATAATTTGTGCATTAGTATAGAAGGTGTATATCTTGTCAGGTCTTATCCCAGATAATTGAACTGCTTGCTTAATGGCCTTTAATAAAATTCTAGCCACAAGCACTGGGTAAGGAGTAAGGTTTTGTTCTGGTTGTGCTGGGAGGTTCACCCACTCAATCACACTGTCTCCTTGATGAAGGACTGCTGTGGGTTCCTCTTGTGTAGCAAAAACTGATATTTCCAAGAGTTTTTGAGTGACCCTTTCAACCACAATGCATAAAGCCAGTTCAACTTCTCTCAAAGCCTCTTGAGCTTCTTATGTAAGCTGGTATGGTGAGTTTAAAGCACTGTTTCTCCTTAAAATGTCATATAATGGCTGCAATTGATAGGTAGTCAAGCCTAACATTGGACGCATCCATTGGCTATCACCTATCAATTTCTGAAAGTCATTTAAGGTGTTTAGCTTCTCTGTTCTTAAGGAAAATTTTTGTACTGTAAGCATCTTAGAGTATACCTCATATCCTAAATATTGAGAAGGAGCATGTCTTTGAATTTTTTCTGGAGCTATGTGCAATTTGTAGTTCCTTAGTGTGTTTTGCGCTTCTAACATTTGCTCCTCAGGTACACATCCCAATATATCATCCATGTAATGTAATAACATTACTTTTGGAAATGCTTTTTCTTACTGGAATAAGAGCAGCAGCAACATACATTTGACACATAATAAGGCTGTTTTTCATTCCCTGTGGCAAAACTGTCCATTCATATATTTCATAAGGCTCAGCTGAGTTTTTTTAATTTTATAATTATAAAAAATTTTTTGATAGTACATATGCATGAGTAATTTTTTTATAACATTATCCCTTTTATTCATTTTTCCAAATTTTCCCCTCCCTCCCTCTTCTCCCTCCCCTAGATGACAGGCAAGCCCATACATTTTACATGTGTTATAGTATAACCTAGATACAATATATGTGTGGAAATCCAATTTTCTTATTGCACGTTAAGAATTGGGTTCCGAAGGTATAAGTAACCTGGGTAGAAAGACAGTAGTGCTAACTCTTTACATTCAATTTCCAGTGTTCCTTTTCTGGGTGTAGTTGGTTCTGTCCATCATTGATCAACTGGAAGTAAGTTGGATCTTCTTTATATTGAAGATATCCACTTCCATCAGAATATATCTTCATACAGTATTGTTGTTGAAGTGTACAGTGATCTTCTGGTTCTGCTCATTTCACTCAGCATCAGTTCATGTAAGTCTCTCCAAGCCTCTCTGTATTTCTCCTGCTGGTCATTTCTTACAGAGCAATAATATTCCATAACCTTCATATACCATAATTTACCCAACCATTCTCCAATTGATGGACATCCATTCATCTTCCAGTTTCTAGCCATTACGAAAAGGGCTGCCACAAACATTTTGGCACATACAGGTCCCTTTCCCCTCCTCAGTATTTCTTTGGGATATAAGCCCAATAGCAGCACTGCTGGATCAAAGGGTATGCACAGTTTGATAACTTTTTGGGCATAGTTCCAAATTGCTCTCCAGAATGGTTGGATTCTTTCACAGCTCCAACAACAATGCATCAGTGTCCCAGTTTTCCCACATCCCCTCCAACATTCATCATCATTTGTTCCTGTCATCTTAGCCAATCTGACAGGTGTGTGGTGGTATCTCAGAGTTGTCTTAATTTGCATTTCTCTGATCAGTAGTGATTTGGAACACTCTTTCATATGAGTGGATATAATTTCAATTTCATCATCTGAGATTGTTCATATCCTTTGACCATTTATCAATTGGAGAATGGTTTGATTTCTTATAAATTAGGGTCAGTTCTCTATATAATTTGGAAATGAAGCCTTTATCAGAACCTTTAACTGTAAAAATATTTTCCCAATTTGTTACTTCCCTTCTAATCTTGTTTGCATTAGTTTTGTTTGTACAGAAACTTTTTAGTTTGATGTAATCAAAATCTTCTATTTTGTGATCAATAATGATCTCTAGTTCTCCTCTGGTCATAAATTCCTTCCTCCTCCACAGGTCTGAAAGGTAGACTATCCTCTGTTCCTCTAATCTATTTATGGTCTTATTCTTTATGCCTGGACCCATTTTGATCTTATCTTGGTATATGGTGTTAAGTGTGGGCCAATATCTAATTTCTGCCATACTAATTTCCAGTTTTCCCAACAGTCTTTTTCAAATAATGAATTTTTATCCCAAATGTTGGTATCTTTGGATTTGTCAAACACTAGATTACTATAGTTGTACCCTTTTTTGTCCTTTGTACCTAATCTGTTCCACTGATCGACTGGTCTATTTCTTAGCCAAGACCAAATGGTTTTGGTGACTGCTGCTATATAATATAGCTTTAGATCAGGTACATCTAGACCACCTTCACCTGACTTTTTTTTCATTAATTCCCTTGAAATTCTTGACTTTTATTCTTCCATATGAATTTTGTTGTTATTTTTTCAAGGTCATTAAAATAGTTTCTTGGGAGTCTGATTGGTATAGCACTAAATAAATAGATTAGTTTGGGGAGTATTGTCATCTTTATTATATTCGCTTGGCCTATCCGCGAGCACTGAATGTCTTTCCAATTATTTAAATCTGACTTTATTTTGGTAGCAAGTGTTTTGTAATTTTATTCATATAATTCCTGACTTTTCTTTGGTAGATGGATTCCCAAATATTTTATATTCTTGACATCTGTTTTGAATGGAATTTCGCTTTGTATCTCTTGCTGTTGCATTTTGTCGGTGATGTATAAAAAATGCTGAGGATTTATGTGGATTTATTTTGTATCCAACAACTTTGCTAAAGTTGTGAATTATTTCTAATAACTTTTTATTAGAATCTCTGGGGTTCTCTAAGTATACCATCATATCATCTGCAAAGAGTGACAGTTTGATTTCCTCATTACCTACTCTTATTCCTTTAATCTCTTTCTCAATTCTTATTGCTGAGGCTAGCATTTCTAATACAATATTGAATAGTAATGGTGATAGTGGGCAACCTTGTTTCACTCCTGATCTTACTGGGAAAGGTTCCAGTTTATCTCCATTACATATTATGCTTACTGATGGTCTTAAATATATGCTCCTGACTATTTTATGGAATAGTCCATTTATTCCTATACTCTCAAGCATTTTTAGTAGGAATGAATGTTGTATTTTATCAAATAAGGCTCAGCTAAGTTAACACTGTGCCCTGAAAAGGCAAATCTTTTCATATCCTCCTTATCTAGAGGGATAGAATAGAAACAATCCTTAATGCCTATAACCCAAAGAGGCCATTCTCTAGGCAATAAGTAGGAGATTGAAGTCCAGGCTGAAGAGTACCCATAGTTTTCATCTGTTCATTTACCTTTCTTAAGTCAATCAACATCCTCCATTTTCCAGATTTCTTTCTTTCTTTTTTTTTTTTTTCCCAGATTTCTTTCTTACAACAAATACTGGGAAATTCCAAGGACTTAGAGAAGGTTGTAAGTGTCCTTGGTCAAGTTGCTCCTGTACTATATCTAATAAGGCCTGAATTTTATCACTAGCTAAGGGCCACTGTTCTATCCACACTGGTGTATCAGTTTTCTTTTGTATAGGAACAGGTGAAAGTGTTGGCAGGCCTTTAACAGCAGCCCTGCCTAAAGAATTTAAGTACTCATTTGTAATCCTAATTTTTGTAAAATGTCTCTTCCCCACAGATTGATGGGGATTTTTTCAACAAAAAAGGAGTAAAAACTCCTGTTTTGTCTTTAAAACTCCATCTCAAAGGGATAGCACTAATTTCAGTTGTTATTGATCCTGTAGGTGTCTGCCTTAATCTTTGACCAGTGACTGGGCCAGTTGGCACTTCTAATGACTGTACGATTTGCATCAGTGTCTACCAATCCTTCTAATGGTATGCCATTTATATAAATAGTGAACATAGGTTGGTCAACTGTCACGGCTGCTGTCAAGAATATTCCTGGATTCTGTTGTTTGGAGTCAGAATCTGGACAACTATCACAAGATTGCTTATTAGGAGTCTGTATCAGTAAACCTGATGCTACTACTTATCCTGATTAATAAGTCACACAATGTCTACCTGTATTAGTGACTGGGATATTATTTACACATTCCCCAGTTTCCCACATCAGTGTATGGATGAACATTGTTTTGTGAGTACTCTCAGGAGGTTAAATGGTAAGCCTACTGTTCCTGGAGGCATGGGATCCATAACTGGAGAGGAAGAGATTTCACCTCTCCAGGTTGTATCTCAGTTGTCCCAACTGCATACAACTCTATTCTCCCCAATTGTAATCCCTTTTTCCCATTAGGTTGCTTCCGCGCTGATTGGTTGTATAATCCCCTTCTCCCATCAAATGGCTTCCTGGTTGATTGGTCATGTCTGGATATTGAACTTCTAGGTATTCTCTGGGTGTAGCATCGGCTGCCATCATGCCCCAAGTATTTTTTGCCTTGGGCCTTGGGACTGGGCCCCTCATCCCTTTTCCCTGAATCAGTCTACATTCTGATGCCCAATGGAAGCCTCTGTTGCATTTTGGACATGGGGTTTGGGTTTTGTTCTCCCACCTTGTTTTCTCACTCTGTCTCTATGCCAACATTGAGCTTTCAGATGCCCTACTTTACCATATTAAAAGCATTGACAAGTCTCTCTGGAAGTCCCTTGACAAAAGGGACCCTGTCTTCTCATGTTCGGATCTTAGGAAGTCTGCATCATAGCCTGGCTATAAAAGGTATTTGTGCCCATGGTGGCACAGAATCTTATGATCTCCTCTAAAGGAGCATCCTTGCATAGTCCTAGTATAATTCTTCTACAAACCTCATTAGCATTTTCTTTAGCAAGTTGCCTTATCATAATTTCTGTTGCTGCATTTTCACCAATAGTTTGTATGACAGCTGTCTGCAAATGTCCCACAAAATCAGCAAAGGGTTCATTTGGCCCTTGTGCAATTTTTGTGAAGGTCTCTCCTTTGTCATGTTTACCAGGGATAAAATCCTATGCTTTGATAGCAGCAGCAGCAATTTGCTTATATGCTACTATGGGGTAATTAATCTGTACTGAAATGTTTGCATAAGAACCTACACCTGTTAGTTAGTCATAAGTGATTGGAGAATACTCCACTTTGACTATTTTGTTTGGCTTGTATCTTACAGAGCTCACTATACTCAGAAAGCCACAACAAGTTTTGTCCAGGTTCTAAGCATGTGCTTGCTATAGATTTCCAGTCCCTAGGGGTTAAGACTTCATAAGCCAAATTCCATAATAACATTTTAACATAAGATGATGTAGCCCCATAAAGAGAGCAAGCCTTTTTCAGGTTTTTGAGGATTTCTAGATCAAAAGGAGTGTATCTTCTACCTTCTTGGCCTGAAGAATTAAACTATTGAATCACAGGATACATATTGATTTTCAAATCAGCTAAATCCTGGCCTTCTTCTGTGGCTTTAAGTAGTGCCTTTTGTAATCTAGTCATAGAAGGGGGTGATTGCTGGGAGGGAGGGGCTGGTGGCCCTTCTCACTATTCCTCCTCCCTCCATTTTGGAACTTTGATGGGGGAGTGTCAAGGACCTGCTCCATAAGGGGAGTTGAAGCTGCCTTGTGAGAGCAGGAATCACCATGACCTTCAACCTCACTTAAGTTCTCATGCCCTCTGGTGATATTGCCATTAATCTGTCCTGGATCTTCTTTTTCCTCACACTTCCTCATCTGGCTGTTCTGAAAACTTTTCTTTTTTTATAACTTTCAGGATTCTTTAAGGCCAATTGTATTATGTTATATATAGAGAGAATGTTTCCTTGGAAATTGAATCAGGACCTTGATCATTGTAGTATTCACATAGTTGATCTACTACTAGTTTCCAGTTATCTGCCTCTATATCTTCTTCCTTTAAGAACCAAGGGGAAGTGCGTTCTAATGTACCCAAGAGTCCAGCAATCTGCTCCCAAGTTACAAGTAAGCCTTGTCCCTTGATCAACTTAAGTATGCTTTCTATAGCACCCCCTTTGGGCTGGGGGTGGGGGTGGAGTGGAGGGGAGAGAATCTTTTCCTAATATCTGCCCCATTTCAGCTAGAAAAGGTTACTAGTTTAGCCCTTAACAAAGTTCCCTGTTTGTCTATTAAAATACTCACCCTATTTCCTGATCACCAGGGACTTCTTCAGTGAAATTAGGGTCCTTGGTTCACATGTTGGGCACCAAATGTGATGTCCAGGTTAGCTCCCTGGAGGCCTCAGAATCAGCCAGAGTCAGGATAAATAAAATCCTTGGTCTTTATTCTTGGTCTTTAGGGGGAGAAGTGAAAGGGATGGACACAAACTCTCCACAACCTCCCTTCTCTTCATCCACCACCAAAGTGACTCTGGCTTGTTTTACTCCACTCCCAATCCCTCCCACAATTCTCTGTATACACCAAAAAATCGAGCCAGCACAGAATAATGAGAAGGGCCATTTTCCAAGCATATGGTAATAGAGTATTGTCCAATAGGTAATTGGCCTTAAGTGCTCAATTGTCTGATTCCAGTGCACCTATTTCAGCCCTTTACAGGTATCCATTCAGTGTCCACTTTCTTGCCACTACAAAAAGGGCTGCCACAGATATTTTTGTACATGTGGGTCCCTTTCCCTTCTTTAGTATTTCTTTGGGATATAGGCCCAATAGTAGCACTGCTGGATCAAAGGGTATGCACAGTTTGATAACTTTTTGAGCATAGTTCCAGATTGCTCTCCAGAATGGTTGGATTTTTTCACAATTCCACCAACAATGTATCAGTTTTCTTCCCACATCCCATCCAACATTTGTCATTATTTTTGCCTGTCATCTTGGCCAATCTGAGAAGTGTATAGTGGTATCTCAGAGTTGTCTTAATTTGCATTTTTCTGATCAATAGTGATTTGGAGCACCTTTTAATGTATATAAATAGTTTCAATTTCTTCATCTGAAAATTGTTCATATCCTTTGACTATTTATCATTTGGAGGATGGCTTGAACTATTATAAATTCAAGTCAATTCTCTATATATTTTAGAAATGAGGCCTTTATCAGATCCTTTGGATGTAAAAATGTTTTCCCAGCCAAAATAAATTTTTAAGAAGTGGGAGGGAGAGTGGACCTATTTGTACAAAAATATTTATAGCAGCTCTTTTTGTGGTGACAAAGAATTGGAAGTTGAAGGAATGTCCATGAAATGAGAAATGGCTAAACAAATTGTATTATAATACAATTTCTTTATAAAGAAATATTATTTTGCTATAAGTAATGGAAAGCCTTATATGAACATTTCATGCAAAGTAAAGTTGGAAGAATATTATGCAGAAAATAGAATATTCAAAATGATTTCCTATTTGGTTGCAAAGGTTCCTCCAAATGAACTAAGTTACTTCTCAGCATTTGTACTAGAAAGGAAAAGGCTCATGTACAGGACTAACATATACTTACAATTGTGAATGACTTAGCTATTCTTAGAAATGCAATGATCCAAGACAATCCCAAAGGATCCATGATGAAAATACTAATTACATTGAGAGAAAGAATTGATGAAGTCTGACTGCAAATTTCAGATTGCTATTTTCCACTTTATTTGTTCATGGATGTTTTTGTTGTTTTGTTTTGGTCTGTGTTTTCTTTTACAACATGACTAATATGGAAATGTTTTGCATGATTGTACATGAATAACCTACGTCAAATTGTTTATTGTCCCGAAAAGAGGGTGGAAGGGGGGAGGAAGAGAATTAGGAACACCAAATTAAAAAAAAAAGTTTTAAAAATTGCTTTTACATGAAATGAGGGAAAATTAAAATATTATTCTTTTAAAGAGGGAAAAATCATTTAGAACTGTGGTAAGTCATTATGTTAGAGTTACTAAGTCTTTCAAAATTAATTTTTTAGAAATTGATTTTCTTTACAATATTACTATTATTGTATAAATTGTTCTCTTCATTCCGCTCACTTGACTTCATGCAAGTCTACCAATTTTTTTTTCTGAAACTCTCATTCCCCTTATCATTTCTTATAGCATGATAGTATTCCTTCACATTCATATGCTACAATTTGTTCAGCCATTCTTCAACTAGTGAACATCACCTCTTTGCCTCTACAAAAAGCTGCTTTAGTTTTGTACATGTGAATTTTCCTCTCTTTATTTGGTCTCTTTGGTGTAGAGAGCACTGGGTAAAAGGGTATGAACAATTTAATAGCTTTTGGGGAATAACTACAAATTGCTCTCCAAGGTGATTGGACTGGTTCACAGACCCATGAGTAGTGCACGTGTATGTTTTCCTGCAGACCCTCCAACATTTATCATTTTACCTTTTTGCCATCTTAACAGATCTGATAGGGTATTTTATTTTGTTATGAGGGAAGCAAATCTGGTTTAATACTTTGTTTAATACTTTGGGATAATTTCTGCCACAAAGTTGGGACCAAATAACTCCATTTCCTAATTAAGACCATTTATCTATAAGGAGTAAGGATGCAAGACCTGTGCTGCACATTGTGGGAAAATGGAATCCTAGGATTCAGAATATTTGAGCTAGAAGGGACCTCAGGGAGGAATGAATGAAGTATTTATTAAGCACTTACTTTAAGTATTATGCTAAAACTGGGAATACTAAGAGAGAATAGTCCCTGCTCTCAAGGAGCTCACATCCTAAAGAGGAAGATAACACATATGGAAGGTTTCAGGGGCAAATCAGATGGAAAAGTTTCATGTAAAAGCAGAGGCAAAGAAGATGGAGATACTTTTTCTTTAATGTCATTTCCACTGACAAGATTATATCAGTTTCTGATGCTGAACCATTTGATAAGGTCAAGGAAAGTGGTAGAAAGCTTTCTTTTCTGAGTTCCCAGCAGTTCCATAAGGGTGGTTTCCCAGGATTGTCGCTAAAAGCAGGGAGATGCTAGTCAAAGTGGTGTTTGTGGTCTGACTTTCCTGACATATGCTGCCTGCTACTGTCCATCAGTGAATCTTAGTAGTTGGTTTTTAGTAGTCCCTCCTAATCCCTCCTATACAGGAGCTGCTTTTCTTGAATGACAGCTATGGGGTTGGAGGGCTAGGGGTCTAGGAGCTGCTGCCACTCTCAGGGTTCCTGTGCCTTTAGAACAATTGGTGGCAGTTGGTCGGCAGTTGGTGGTACTGGTGGTGAAAAAGAAGCTTAGCCCTCCGCCCCATGAAGATTTCTCTCACTGAGGATGGCTATGGAGGCTGGGCTAGAAGCATCTGATGGTATGGAGTGCTATTCCCAGATCTCCTGGGTTCAGGGTACTTTGAGCTCTTGAGCTCAGATGGACTTAGCTGCCTCCTCTTCAGGGTGCTTTACTGCTTAAGCTAGCGATTCTGGATCTAGAACTGGAAGGATTCTCCAAGGCCATCTACTCCAACCCCCTCATTTTACTCGAACTCAGAGATGACTCACTCATGTTAGAGCAGGGAACTGAACTCTTGTCCTTTGGCTTCAAATTTAGCTGTATCACATTGCCTGACTAGACCCACCTCCTTTTCTCCTTCTCACACAGCCTTTGCTTATTACACTTCCCTAACAGATTTGCTATTGCCGCAAGAATACATGCTATCTGTCCATCTGTGTCCTATCCTCCTACTAAACTCTCAAGGGCAGCGGCAACCTATTTTAGCTTATCTTTTTAGAAGCATAAAGTGTATCTCAGTTAATCTTTTCTGTAAGAGAAGGAACAAAAGTTATCAACTCTTTACATCTTTTTGGAACCTCTTCTGGTAACCAGGGACTTTCTCACAGATAGAAACTTAATGAAAGTTTGTTGCACTGAATTAAACTTCATTTTACTAAGGAGGACACTGTAGCACTGGGATGTTACATGACTTGTCCATGGTTACAAAGATTCCAACCCAGCACTTCTAATCCTAAATCTAGCTTCCTTTCCACGACAGACAGCCTACTGCCTCCAAGCTTCAGGAAATTTCCAGTCTGATGAGCAGGAGTGACAAGAAGAGGCGTCAAGGATGAGGGAGATACCAGCTTGGACCTCAAGGACTTTAGAATCTGGTAGGTTGGACCTAAAAACATGAAAAATCCAAAGATAACAAGATGCTATAGTAGTGGAAGAGATCACTGGCTCATTATTTAGAAGGCCTGGCATTTAAATCCTACCTGTATGATGTTGGGCAATGTATTATTCTTCCTGAGTTCCTTTTCTTTTACATGAGGGTCCTGTATTGAATAACCTCTGAGCTTCAGATTTTATGATCCTAGATGCAGATTGATTAGTCTACTCTCAATTATCCATGAGGAAGAATGAAGGTAGCGGCATAAATAATTCAAAATATGGTATAATAAAAACAAATGGTGTGGCTTTGAGAAGAATGTATTATATGACAATGATAATATTAAATGTCCAAACAAAAATGTGTATGTTTATAAAATATAGGGTTTGTCCCTCCGGGGTAGTTATAAAAAAGCTTCTTTGTCAATCTAGAAGAAGAGAATTGACAGATGTTTTCAGGGCACATGACAAACTGAACATTTACAGAAATACTTTTAGCACAAATGGACTTCACTTCATAAGAGTGAAGGCTAAAAACTGGTAATTGTGATTCCATTTACTGAACACAATTAGAAGTGGCTTATCTCCAGGTGGAATCCATTAAATTAGAGAGACTCAATTGTAGCTGAGGACAAAGTGACTTTCTATCTGGTGGCAAAGGTTCCTCTAAATGAATGATGATGTTAAGTTACCTCTCAGCATTTGTGTTAGAAAGGAAAAGGTCCATATATATATCCTTCCAAACAGCACATGAATCAGAGTGGTTGGGAGATGAATTGGACAGTTCTGAAGGGGTCCTCAGCTTTCCTTTTTTCAATATACAATAAATTCCTAACCCTGGTATCTATTATGAGATGCTTTCTCCTTTCCAGGAGTTCCAGGATAGTGAATGGAAGGGAACAAAGTATTATCTGCTACTTCCACTTTCAGATCTTCATTCTAAGATTTTTGAGTGCAGTAAATAAGGGGAATGAGAACACAGGATTAAGGATGTGGATAGTATTGTTTATGATGCCAGGTGCAAAGGGGCTGTCTGGCTTAGAGAGACCCTTGTCTGTAAGTCTTTATTGGGAAGGGGAAGGAAGAGACCTTTTTGGTTGGTTTGGAGAGATATAAAAAAAGAAAACAAGGAATAATTATAACTTATATGATACTAGCTAATCGATATAAATCTGAGTGTATTCCCAGAGAAATCTGCTTCTTAAATTGAATAGCTAGTGACAAGAGAATGAATTTGAGTTGCTTCTTCAAATAAGAAAATTGAAGGCCTCATAGAAATGCTTCTTTGTCTCAGGATTTCACAATAAGAATGAAAACTTAGATTCTATCAGGACCAGGAGGCAGAGACAAATTTCTGATACATAGAGATCCTTTAAAAAAAAAACAAACAAACCCCCCCCCACAAACTTTAATTAGAATCCAGTCACAGCATATGTGTGGCAGAGAGAATTATGGTTCAAATTGTTCGGTCATGTTCAAGTCTTTGTGACCCTAAGACTGTATGGGCTATAATAAGCCAGGCTCTTCTATCCTTGATTATCTCCTGAAGTCTGCCCAAGCTCATGTGTTGCTTCCATACTATGTATCTATTCATTTCATTCTCTGCCATCCCCTTTTCTTTCATTCTTTCCCAACATCAGAGTCTTTTTTCCAGTAATCCTGTTTTCTCATTAGGTGGCCAAAGTATTTGCATTTTATCTTCAGTATTTTACTTTCTAATGAATAGTCTGAATAAATTTCTTTAAATATTGACTTGAACTCCTTATTGTCCAAGGGACTCTCAAAAGTCTTTTCCAGAACCACAATACAAAGGCCTAAATTCTATAATACTCAGTTTTCCTTTAGTTAGTTTGGCTTTCATAGCCATATATTACTTTGCATTAAGGTAAAACCTTAACTTTAAAGGCAAAACTCAGCTTTACACTACTGACAATACCTTTGTTGGCAGGGTGACATCTCTGCTTTTTAATATGCTTCCCAGATTTGCCATAGTTTTCTTTTCAAGAGGCATCTTAATTTGATGGCTGCAGTTGCTGTCTGCAGTGACTTTTTGAGTCCAAGAATATAAAATCTGTCACTGCTTCCATGTCTTCTCCCTCTATTTGCCTGGAAGTGATAGAAACAATTGCCAAGAGCTTAGTTTTTTTGATGTTAGGCTTAAAGCCAGAAGGATGGCATAAATTAGGGAACTCAGTAAGTGTAAAAACAACTTTTAAGCAGGAACAAGCATTACAATTAATAGGATGCTGAGTCCACAAGCCAGGGCTAAGAATGGTATCCAATCTAGAGCAGGCCTGAGCCTGTAGGTAAAACTGAAATAAAACCAGCTGCCAGGATGAAGAGGGTGTGGGATGGCATTCAGCCAGGCACAATTTCTTCAAACAGGAACTTGGGTAGGTGCCAAGGGATACAAAGAGTTTAATAACATTGTCTCTCTCCTCAAGGCACTCACACTCTGGGTGAAGAAAAATGACACTTGAAATAATAACTAATAGTATAAAAGAGTACAGTTGCTTTTCTTCAGATTGAGCTAATACCATGTATTCAACAAAACAAAATTAATCAAATACTGGCTAAGAGCTTATACAGTAATTTCTGAACTTTGTGTAGATATTTTAAAATTTTATTTTTAAAAAATAAATTTTTAAAAAATCATGCTGTTTACTTTATAAAAACAAATATAATTATCATTCATTTTCACATAAAATTAAGAATTTATGACATGCAACAAAATAATTGATTAAAAAATAAAATCCTGAATAGCTTGTTATTTATAACATAAAAATAATAATAAAAGGGCCTGGAACTATGATTTAATTGTTACAGGGAACTCTTCTGTAAAGAAATTTAGTTTCTTAAAAGTACCAAGAAGTTGTAGTTTGCCCAGGGTTATAAAACTTACCTGACAAACAGGAATTGATTTCAGGTTTTCCTTATTTTGAGGCTGGTTCTCTAGTCTCCTCACCATGCAATCTCTCAATAGTAACTAATATTAATGTAATGACTGGGATTTTTTTGGTGAAAAATGTTAAGAGGTAATTTGTCATAAAATGAATTTGCTTCATCTTTTAACAACACCAAAAAAGTGAGTTTCTTCTTTTAACTTGAATTTCCTTAGAAGTACTTGCAAAAAAAAAAAAGTGCTTGTCATTATAATGTATGTTCCACAATAATGTCGTCATATCATCATACAATTTTGCAAAATGCAGTTCTTCTTCTAATGGATTATTTTAAAAATTAAATTGGTAAAGCAATTAGGAAATATGCCCAAAGGCATATAAAACTGTGCCTCCCCTTTGCTGCAGAATTACTAAGTCTCTATCCTAAAGAGATAAATTAAAAAGGGTAAGGACCCATCTGCATAAAAATATTACAGCAATTCTTTTTGTAGTGGCAAAGAATTGGAAATTGAAGGTAAAGAAATTCTATTGTGCTTTAAGAAATGATGCAGGATGGAGGCAGCAGGGTGGTGCAGTGGATAGAGCACCAGCTCTGAAATTAGGAGGACCCGAGTTCAAATCTAATTTCAGACACTTAACACTTTCTAGCTGTGTGACCCTGGGCAAGTCACTTAATCCCAGCTCCCCATTCCCTCCCCCCCCAAAATGATACAGGATGATTTCAGAAAAACTTGAAAAGACTTTGGCAAACCTATGCAAAGTGCAATGAGCAGTATGAGGAGAACACTTCAACTATGAATGACTTAGCTACTCTCAGGAATAGACAATAGACAAGATCCTAGACAATTCCATTGAATTCATGATGAAAAATGCTATACATCTCCAGGGAAATAATTGATGGAGTCTGAAAGCAGATTTAAAGTACACTATTTTAACTTTTTGTAAATTTTTTGTGTTTCCCCCTTTTTGGTCTGTCTTCTTTCATAACATGACTAATATAATAATGCTCTGCATATTATTGTACATGTATAACCAATACCAAATTGCTCATTGTCTCAAAGAGGGAGAGAGGCAAGGAGAGAGAAAATTTCAAACATGAAAATCTTTTTAAATGAATGTTCAAAATTATTTTCATATGTAACTGGGAAAATATAAAATATTATTTAATGCCAAAAATTGATTATTCTTGTCATAACAAGAAAAATGCTCTGTAGATTTCATTTATATTTCATAATAATTGTTTATGAAGCTTGCAATGTATGCAAATTATATATGGTTTAATTATATTTTAATGTAATTTTAATTACATTTTTTCTATTAGAAAAAAACTGCCTTCTCTTCCTCCTGCTCTTTCCTGTCCCCATTTGAAAAATGTGCAAATGTGTGTAGTAAAGCAAAACAAATTTCTGTATTGACCATCACACACATAGACACACACACACACACACACACACTTCATTCTGCAATTTGGGTCCTTTACCTCTTTATCAAGAAATAGATGATTGTTGGTGATTACACTGATCAGACTTCCCAAATCTTTCAAAATTTGTTACCATATTGTCATTGTATAAATTCTTCTCTGCTCACTTCACTCTTCTATCAGTTCATACATGTCAGACCAAGTTTCTCTGAAAACATTTCCTTCTTCATTTCTTATAGCACAATAGTATTTTACTGTATTTATACACTGTTGTTTGGTTGCTTCCCAATCACTGAATGTCCTCTTAGTTTCAAAGTTTTTCTACCACAAGAAAAACTATCTTTATGTACATCTGTATTTAGAATTTGTTTTGCTTATGACTAACTTCCCTTAATCTACTCTTCTTCTAATTCTTTTCTCCCTTTCCATCTTATTTCCCTGAGTGTATTTAACTGTGTGTATATGTATTATTCCCTCCCTTGACTAGCTAAAAAGAGAATTAGATTTAAGTCACCTGCTTGGCAACCTTCTTTATTGTATAGAAATCTAATTTTTCTTTCTTGCTGAGACAACTGGGTCACATAGCTAGGAAGTGTTAAGTGTCTGAGGTCAAATTTGAATTCGGGTCCTCTTGACTTCAGGGCTGGTATTATATCCACTGTGCCACCTAGCTGTCCTATTATATAGAAATCTATAGAAGTAGATTTGTACTTGCACAACTGATTATGTGAAATTATTTTTCCTAACCTTCCTTTCCCTCTCCTCTTTCCCCCAATATTTTCCTCTTCTCTTTCCATTCTTCTTTAAAGATCAATACATAATTATCATTCCCAGGCCTTGTCTAACTGGACTTCCTCTCTGAACCCTGATAATGCTAATTAGGGTTCTGAGAGGAGACATCTCCTATATAAACAGTTTATCCTTGTCTAGTCCCTTAGCAGTGTTTATTCATATTTACATTTACGTGTGTTTATACTTTTAACACATCTCTAGTCTTTTCATCAGGAATGTTTGGAAGTCCTCTGTTTCAGTAAGAATTCATTTTTTCTCCTGTTAGATTATACACAGTTTTCCTGGGTAAGTTATTCTTGGTGATACTAGTTGCGGCTTTTTTGGTTCATATCTTTCTATCTGCTTGCACTAATTTTTTCTTTGACCTGGAAATCTTGGATTTTAATGTTCTTGGGAGGTTTCATTTTGGGATTTTTTTTTCAGAAGGTGATCAGTAGATTCTTTGTTTCCATTTTCCCCTCTGGTTCTAGGATGTCTAGGCAGTTTTCTTTTAAAATTTCTCAGGATAAATGTCTAGGTTCTTTTTTTGGCCAAGGCTTTCAGGTAGTGCAATGATTCTTAATTTTGTTGTTCAATCTATCTTCCATATCAATTGTACCTTGAATTTTCTTTATTTTAAAAAATTTTTGGCTTTGTTTTTAATACTTTTTTCAGTGTCAGAATCATTGGCTTCTATTTTGTCCATTCTAATGTTCAGGGAGTTTGTTGCGTGGACAATTTTGTATGCCTTTTGTCCTGACCTGTTTATTCATTTTCAAATTCATTCTTCCATCATTCTCATTTCTTTTCCTATTTTTTTCCTTTTAGCACTCTTATTTCATTAATAAAAATATTTTAACTTTAAAAATATTTGTTTTTAATCTCTTCTAGGAATTTATTCAAATTTATACTCGACCTGTTTTTTTCTGAGGTTTTGCTTGTATTCATTTTGAAATCTTCTGAGTTTGTGGCCTGAGCATCCCTGTCACCATAAATGCTCTTTATGGTGAAATTCTTCTGTTTGCTCATTTCTTCCAAGCTACTTCCTGACTCGGAACTTGATGTTAGGGCTAGATTCTATGCACTTCTGGAAGGAATATTTAGACTGGTCCTATGTGTTTTCTTTGGGATATTATTGTTATTCCAGGACCTCAAGGGCAGCTCAGACTGGAGAACTAAGTTTTTAGTGTTCTCAAAGTGATCTGATCAAGAGCAAAATCTGATTGCTGTCTCCTGGGTCTGAGCTTGTAATTCTTGTTGGTCTGGGTTTGAGCAACAAGCCTGTGGGCTTGTCCATTTGGAGCTCTGGACTCACCCACTATCAGGATCCTCTTCAGTATGGGATTCTTGCTCTGGTTCTTTTGCTGCAGGTTTCAAACTGGGCTGAGTAAAATTGAATTCCTGTTCTTTTCCTGGGGTCAGAACAAAACAGTTGCAGCATGCTTTTCAATTTGCCTAATTCCTGCAAGCATTTGTTACTCTGCAATGCCACCCTTAGATGGCACCTTTACAGGGGACCCAAGTCTCCTCCTCAATCCACCCTGCACCTGTAACTTGTAAACCACAAAGCTGCCAGTTGACACCTCTTCTGGGGCTCTACACCAGGTTAAGACCCTCTATGCTGGATCTAGGACTCGTTGTCCTGGCACACAACTTCCCTTTGTCAACAATTCAAGAAACATTTATTAAGCACTAACTCATGTGCCCTTGTGCTGGAATGCTCCTGTGCTCTCAGCCAGATCCCCCTCGTCAGCTGATCTTCCTGTGTGTTTCCCTGTATCAATAGGGCTCAAAAAAGTATTCATTGATTTTCTTGACTTTCCAGATCAAGATTCAGTCTGGTCCATCTTCTAGGTCGGTTTTGAAGATGGGTTTTGTTGTTGTTGGAAAGAGAAAGGAAGAGTTTATTATTGTTTTTCCCACTATTTCACTATTTTGGATTTGCCTCTAATTATATAAACTAGTGTTTATAGGTCTGCAATGAGTTGACATCAATTGAGTTGACATTACGTATTCATCGATTGAGTTGACATTACTGAATTCAACAGTGTGTCTTATATAGCTTTCATTTAAAAATGTATCAATGTTGTTGAACATTTTTTGATTGCCATTAAGTTTATCAAGTAGCAAATCTTCCCCAGCATCATTTCAATGTGTTATTTATGTCTAAACTAAGATCCTTTTCTCTGTTTTATTGTAATGCAAAACAGGAAGATTTGATTTTCTTAATTCATAAATATGAGGAATTCGCTTTTCTGCTATATCATCTACAGATGAAATTGTTAGAAACTTTTTTGCACATAAATCAGATATTTTAACTATATCAACAGCTTTAGGTAGTTCTGTTTCTCCTATTGATTGAGGCTTTTTAATGCTTAAAAATACTATAAGCAAGTTAAATTAGGCAAGTAATTTCTTTTGATATCATAAATGGGATCTTTGAAAAGGTTTGATTTGCTAATTAAGTAACTTTTCTCTGAACAATTCTTTTGGTTTGCTAGAGTTTTTTTGCCACTCACCAATTCTCAGGAGTGAGTTCATTCACATTCATCCAGTCCACAATGTGATCACTAATTCTTATATATTCTTTTTAGTATTCACTTCATTGTCTGCTCTCCATAATTAGTTTGCTTTGCTTGTGTCCATCCTTTCCAAACTCTAGCCTCCCTCTTAAGCAAGCACTGCCCTGTCCTCATTGTTTCCCTATATTTCTTTGTTGAGTTTAATATACTTCTCTGTATGTGTTCTATCCTCCTTTGCCTGGTTCAGAATGAGGTTCAAAAAATGTTCTCATCATCCCAGCCTCCATTTTTTTGGCTTACCTCAATGGAGAAATAGCAAGTTCCTTTTTCTTCTTCCCTAGTTTACTTTTTTATTCTCCTAAAACCAGCAGAACAAAATAAAACTTAGGACCTTTGTGAACCTTAAAGATAGTAAGATTCTGGAAGGACTACTCATCTTTTTTACTTCTAATACAAATGTAAGCGCATGATCATCATTTGGCACTTTCCCATAGCTTAACTTTACTTCCTTGTGTTTCTCTCCTCTCCTGTATTTTCACAAAGATTCTTCACAGCTGTGGTCTTTTCATCAGAAATGTTTTAAAGTTCTCTCTTCTAGTAAAAATTTCTAAACACTAGAAAAATTTATATTGTGAATAAGTTATTTTTCATTTGAAAGTCTTTTTATACATTTTATTCCTAGATTTCCTTCCCTTTACAAAGCTGCAATATAATATTTTGTAATTCTGATTGCATTCCTTTGAACTGTTTTATCCTGGTTGTTTGTAGAGTTTAAAATAATTTTTTTAAATCTGGAAATGATTTTGGTTTTCACATTTCTGGGTGTTTTCAACTTTAAGGTGGTGACTGCTGTTTTTTTTTCCTATTTTTACTTTGCTCTTTTAGACTTTCTTAAAATCAGATTTTAAGAAAGTCTGATGATTCTAAATTCTTCTAAACCTTGTTTCAGATCAAGTGTGTGTGTGTGTGTGTGTGTGTGTGTGTGTGTGTGTTTTGCTGAGGCAATTGGGGTTAAGTGACTTGCTCGGGGTCACACAGCTAGGAAGTGTCAAGTGTCTGAGACCACATTTGAACTCAGGTCCTCCTGACTTCAGGGCTGGTGTTCTATCCATTGTGCCACCTAGATGTCCCAGGTCAATTGTTTTTTTTTTTTCAATCTTTGCTTTGTTTAAATATTTCTTCTTGTCTCAATTGCTGAGATGTATCTGTTTCACTAACAAAAAATCTATTTCTATTCAATTTTATTCCACTTAACATTCTATTCTACTTTTCTTCCAATGTTTTCCCTAAGACTTCTATTTTCATTGTTAAATCTCTTGCTTCATTTATTGTATCCAATCTTAAGAGTCCTTGTAGTTAAGTCATTCTTTTTCCAAAGGCTCTAACTCTTGGGCTTCTCTCAACTTCAAGTACTTTTTCATTGTACTAGGAGTTTTTCTCTTTACTCAGACCTGAAGCCATCTTCCTAAAGATGGACTTTTAGTTCTGCCCTGTCTCACAGGCCCTGGTTTGGTCTTCTCTGCAAGGTGGATGCTGTTACTGCTGCTGCTGACTTTGTCCAAGATCTGGAGGAGGCTAGTTTTCCTCCCTTCCCTGTGGTGCAACACCGGCCTGAAGAAGGCCTTATTGTCTGCCTTAATTCCAGCACTCCTCTCTATTTTCTGGTACCACGAGTGCTAGCCTTTCCCTTTGTCCATCTTCTAAAAGTGAGTTATCCACCCCTTTACTGTGGGACCCCAAAAAGAGAATGAGATTTCACTCAGTCCTCTGGGAGCCAAGCATTTCTGCCTTGTCTTTGCCTTCTTTGATCCCTTAGTACAATCCCTTAGTCACGAGATTGCTCCAGTTCTAGGGTTCACAGAGCATTGGGATCAAACGTGTAGCTTTAACAGTGTACAGTTGGGAAATATATAACAAAATAAAACATTCCATAAAATATCAATATTATATTTAAAACCAAGTCAACATGCAGCCTGTGGGGATCTTCATGTCTAGTATGAAGACCCCCCTTTTCTATTTGACTAACCATTGTCCTACAGAATCTTAGTAGAAGGGACCCTTGGGTGTCTCTGTAACATCTCCTCCTTGAAAATTCACCTACCAATACATGAATTTGTCCTTTGCTGTGACTCCAAGGAAATATCAGAGATAGTTCTGGTGTGAGGCCTTGGAAATATGTACTTACTTCTTACTAATAGCTGACTTTATTTTCTGTTGTGGTTCTATCAGGTCCAAGTCTTGTTGACTTTAGGCTCAACTGACATACCTCCAAGAGGTACCTCCCTCGAGCCATCTTCTTGTGAAATACTAAATCAAATACAGGAACTTATTGTTGCATTCCTTGATTTTATTTATTTTCACTAGCCTGGTAGCAGGTGCTTAATAAATGTATATTGACTAACTACTGGAAGTTGGGATGTGACCTACTAGCCTGGAGTGCAGTGCCTATGTAGGCACTTAATACACATGGATTAATTCCAAGAACCAAAATACATAGAATAAACTGGAACCAAAGTCAGTTTTCAGCAGGAAATTAATTTAATGCTGGGAAAGGAAATAAGAGCAGAGAAACTGAGTCTGTTATGAGAATGGTTGTCAAGAGTATGATAGAAAGTCCAAATAGTGTAGTAGATATTCACAGAAAAGGCCAACAAATTGCAAAACTAGCGTGCTGTGGGAAAGCTACAGCTTGGGGTAGAGCCACATTGCCATGAAAGAGATGTCATGGTCCAGTGGAAAAGGCACTGGGATAAAAGTCAGAAGACATGCTTTAGACCTCTTTCCTTGTTTTGACCCCCTTTGGTATCTTCATTAATGATTTAGATGAAGGCACAGATGCACAAAATAATTCAACTAAATACACATCAAACACCTAGCATGCATATGCTGCTGTTCTGGGTATGGGAACATAGAAATAAATTCTATCACCACCCTGGCAGAACTTATGATACCACAAAGGGGATGCCAAAGAGCAGATGCATACAGAGTACTCTAGGAAAACCTGAGGCAGGTTTCTGAAATCCACTTTCAGGTTAGAGTAAGGAGTACAAGAAGATTCCATGCAAGAGATGTGAAGGAAGATGATTTTAACAGATTTGTGTGTGGCAGAAAGTTTGGTGGCATAAAGATCAGTGAGAAGGGTATTATACTTGCCCAGGTATAAGGTGATGAGGGCTTAGATTAAAGAGGCAGGTACGTAGCAATACTGAATATAAAATTCTGGAAGGATGGATGCAAGAAATATTGTTGAGAGACTTACTTGATAATAATTAGCAACTGACTCTTCCCAACTAAATAAATAAAATCATAATACTACCAACAAAAATAAAACTGGAAGGAGGGATAAGCTTTGTAGGGCCAGGAGGTGGGATGAGATTGAATGTGGGTGAAAATTTAAAGATGTTAAAATTAAGGTGTCAGTCAGTCCAGTAGAAATATCTAGAAAATAAGTGGAAATATAAGGGAGAAATTAAGCTTGGATAGATAGATTTGGGAGTCAATTGCAAAGAGGTAATAATTGAAACCATGCGGGTAGATGAGATCACAAAGAGTACAAAGAGAAGAGGTTATGCAAAGAACCTCAAGGAATGGAAAGACAAGAACTAGCAGTGAAGACTAAGCTGGGAATGGTCAAAGAAAGAGGAGAACCAGAAGAAGGGTCAGAAAAGTGAAAAGAGACAAGGTATACAGAAAGAAAAGGTTCTTAATAATGTCAAATGCTGACAAAAGTTCAAGGAGAAAAAAATTTAATTAAAAAAGATTTTTTAAAAGTTTTTCAGAGGATCAGAATTGAGAAAAGGTCGTTGAATTTGTTGATTAAAAAGTCACTGATGACCTTGAAGAAGCCACTCCTATGAATTGTCCTTTACTTGGACAGGTTCATTTATTCATAAAGAAAATGTCTGCCAAATACCCAAGTCTGCAAAACCAAAGTTTATCTGTCAGTAGTTTTTTCAAGTAAGAAAGGTATTCCATAAAAAGAGGCTAGGACAGCTCAAAACTCAAACAATTACACTAGCGCTTTTCCTCAAGGCAAACCAGCATTTTTGGGTATGCAGCAGAGCATGCTTTATGTTGTACTTATTCTATTATCACAAAATGACTAAAGAGACATGTACTCAAGGGCTGAAATTTAACATTAATCATCTTTATTGCCTCATCAAAGACAGTCCTAAGTGAAACTGGCAAAGGATACGGTGACTACTAGGACAGTTTAATGCTGGAGCCTTGATTCATACCAAGGCACCAGAAGTTTGATCCACCATGGCTTGTGCACCATCAGCCACAAATATCAATCCAGTGGTTCCTGAATAAACCATGAGATGCAAAAAAAGTTAGTCAATACTTTGGTTATTTCAACATCATTCATGTCTGTTGCAAAGTGTTTACATAAATGAAGAGCTTCAATGATTAGTTAGTGATAACAGACAAATACAAGCAACACCAAGGCCAGTCTCATCTGTGGATTAGTCCATTTTTAAGGCAAAAATACAACTCTGGATTATCAATTCAGTCTTTGTGTTCACAGCTAAATCTTTAAGTCAAAGGTTTTATATATATGTGTATATATATATATATATACATATATATGTATATATATATATATATAAAATCTCAAAAACACTATTCTCATTGAAAGAATGAGCGTGAAAAAAGGCAAATAATATCCAAAAATAGTTTGGATCTTGAGGACCTCTCTGGAAAGCATCTCAGGGACTCTTGGGAGGGTTAAAAATAGCTGTTCTAGATTAATATAAAGGGAGTTCATTTCTCTTCAGGTATTTGTTAAATCAGATGATCTCTGAGGTCCTTTCCAACTTTGGATTTTAGTCCTAGCTTTGTCACCAACTATTGTAAAAATTATATCCTCTTCTTACCTCTCCTACCCCCTCAACCAGGGTTTATTTCTTCTCCTCTGCAAAAGGATGAGTTATGGCTAGACAATTTCTAAAACACATTTAAACTCTCATGACCTTATGATACCAGGAGGCACTGTCAGGCTAATTACTGACCCATGACTCACATAGCTGGGATCAATTGGGGAGATTTTGAATCATCCTGATCATGAGAGCAAAGTAGATAAGCTTGGCATTCTCTAGAGGGGATATGAATGATATTCCTGAGAAATTCTTTACACCAAAACAAGTCCTATCAACCTGGAAGAAGAGGAACCCACACAGCTCTTGTTGGACAGTTAAGTTGTGGAAGCAGAGTTGCTTCAGGCGAACGGATTTAAAAGCTTACTCCTTCTGTCATAGCTTTTGTGATGGAAATTTCCTTGTGCCTTCTCCCCATCTCTGAGACTTGGTCATCCCTTTGGCTTCCAGGTGGAAATTTCCATCCTTCTCAATGGGCTGGCAATAAGATGCTGAGATAAAATGCAGTTAAAGGCAGTATAGAGGCTTCAGCAATGGAGGATCAAAGACTCTATCTCTGAAGTATAATCACAGGCCACATTACATTTTGAGGGTTTAATGACCTCAGCCAAGTCTCTCTACCTCTTCCCTCCTCCCTTGTCATATAACCTGAATCTTCCTTCCTTCACCTAAACCATTCTGGAAATGCTACTGTCTCAAGTTGGCCCCAAAACTTGAAAGAGCAGATCCTTTGACTAGAAGAAATACAGAGAAAAACAAGCTGCAGTCTCTGCCTGACAACTTCCTCTTCAAAACTATCCAGGGAAGAAGAGCAATTTTCCCAGAAATCTGAGGGTTCAAATCCTGGCTCTGCTATTTTCTCCTTATGTGGCCTTGAACAAGTCACTCAATTTCTCCGAGTCTCAGTTTCTTTACTTGTAAAATGAAGGAGTTGGACCAGATGACCTCTAAAAACTCCCTTCAGCTTTAGTTCTATGATCCTAGGAATATACAATGTGCCCCTGATCTTTGACTCCCTCTTTCTGATATTACATTGCAGATCTTTCTTTTTATTTAACTTTCTATTTAAGTTACAATTAAATCCTCTCAAGCAGTGGATAAAATCCATAATAGGAAACAAGAAGACCCTGAATTTCCCTTGCAGAAAATGCTTATCTAGTTCTCTCCTTTGCTACATCAGGTTCTGCCTTATCTAAACTTATGGTATGTGCATCCTCCCTGTAGATTGTAAGCTTCTCTCCAAGGACTGAACACAGGGGCAGGCATTTGGATGAATGGAAGAGGGAGCATCTAGATGGCTTCTGTCTGGGGGATGAATCAGGAGAGCTGGTTGCTTCATACCCCAAAAGAGGCCCTTCTCGAAGGGCTGTGAAGCCAAGGGAGGGAAAGACACATAGCATAAATATGTGGAGATGGGTGAACAGCCTAAGAAAGAACGATTTGTACTATTCTCTCCCTATATCATTTTGTTCTTCTCTTGAAAAATTAACACATTCAACAAGGACAAATAAATTGAAAAAATAGAGTAAATTTTTCAAAAAAATACTTTAAATCTGAATTACAATGCTTGGTTAAAAAACAATAAAACTTTGATGCTTTGATATTTAAATAGTTCTATGATCTCCTCGAAGTAGGTATTCACTCCCTTTATACAAATGTCCATCTAGGCCTGTCCATCCTGTGTGATTCTTGACCATGCTTCTCCGACAAATCTGACAAATGGGGCTCCAACCCCATGTACCAGAAATCTTCCCTTATCACACTTTACATTAGGTGGCTACCAACAATCCTGTGGGTCCACATGGCTGACACATCTTTTTGTTGGAAACTACATTTCTTTGAAAAATTCTTTCATTCTGCTTTTCTGGTGTGATATAATTTTTAACAAAATGACAACTAATTTGATCTGTGTTCTCTGCTGAATCTAGCCCTCTATATTCTATATAAGATTTTCTTAACTTTTGCCTCATTCTTCATACATTTATTATTTCTTATGGGATAACAGTAATCTACTACGCTTCTAAATGCTAAATATAGATGCTACCTGTCATTCTCAGCAGCAAGAGAAAACTAGGATCAAGCTCAGGGATACTAAAGAAAAAGCTTTATCAATCAAGGAATAAATGGCCCAATACCCTCATAGAACGTCACACAGAAACTGATCTGAATTTTTAAACTAAAAAGTCTTTGCCTCTTCAGTCAGTCAGTTACTCCATGGACATAGTACTACTGGCTTTAGGAAATAAAACCATGCCCACCACAAGGGGTTAGCACTTGATGCCCATCTACCCTTCAATCCCCCCAAGAAGAAACTAAAGGGATCTGTGAATTCCTTCTGAGATCATCCAATGAACTTGACTGCTTGATCTCATTAATATGCTGAGTCACACAGCAGACAGCTCCAGCCTGGGGTAAGAAAGCCCAACATTCATTTAAGCCCTCTGTTTACTTCAATTTCCCCAGCTTGGGGGAACAACTATTTATAAGGTTTTAAAAATAGGGTCCTTGAGGTTATTGACCAATTCAGTTCTCTTGCAACTCAAGCCTGTGAAGGTAGTAGCTATATGGCCAGTAACTTTGCACATATTTCCCATGTACCTTTTGGAAGGCACGTTGTTCTACATTCCTCCCATTTTTCCCTCCCAATGCCTGGCTGATAAACCCCAAACATGCCTGGGCCTACCTGACAAGTCTGGTTAATAGTTTCCAATCTGATTGTCAGATGCCGTCCATTCCTCTCCCCCAACCCCACTGCCATCCCACAACCTCAGCAGAATTATTTTGTGATCAGTTCCTGAGGAAGGGATCACCAGGTCAATCAAGAGGGTGAAGCATTAGCTCTGGGTGTCAGCCATCCTGCTTTTGGCTCTGTCCCAATAAAATCCTCTCTGGTCTGTTGTACTGATGGGAACAGCACAGTGGCCCCAGGGATCTGAGGCCTGAACATCGGAAGCTAACTGTGCTTGTTGGGGAGTCTGCTCGCCAGGCTGCCCGTGGTTACACAGCTGGTACAAAGGCCAGGCTTGGAACCCAGCACTCCAAATCCACTGATTTTTCCACTACATCACATTAAAAAACAACCACCAATGGGGCCTTTCTCCATCAGACATACTTCAAACATAATACCCGACTTGGTCAGTATCTTGCCCAACTAAAGAATATTATTCTCCTTGCTCTCAATCTTCTCCCGAGAATGGATGACAAAACCAAAGGAAATGAGGAAAAGTAGGTCGTGAAAAGCCTTTGTTTCTCTTAACCAGGCGAATGCGTGTGCCCCCTGGCGGCCACCTTCTCATTGACACCTTATCATTCATTCATGCTTGTGATGATTATTTCCTTATTTTGGGGGCTGAAAAGAATTTTGGAAATCATCTGATCCAGTCCCTTTATTTTAGATGGGAAACTGTGGCCCAAGGTAACACAAGTATTAAAAGTGACAGAACTCAAACTCCTCTTGTTGGAGCTACCCTGGAGCAGTAGATAGATACGGATCTAGACAGAGAAATTCTCTGGGTGTCCTCATCTTTAAAATGAGGGAGGTTGGATTACAGGGCCCCTAAGGTCTCTTCTAGTTCTAAATCCTTGATAAAGGATACCAAGTTATTTCAGTTCCTGATAGGTCTACTCCATTTCAAAGTTCTTTCCATCACAGTATCTGAACTCTATGCCTATGATTTAAGTTTAGATTCTGAAGCTGGGAAGTTCTGCAGAGAAGGAATCTGTAAAACAAAGAGGTTGTACTAAGCAAGATGGACCTCCTAAAGGCCTTCCAATTATAAGAGCCTATGATGCAGAAGGCCTCAAGTGACACAATGTGGGATCTGGGGCAAGTCACTTCACTAATCTGAGATTCAGCTTCCCCATCTGTAAAATGGGAATAAGACTATCTCCTTCTCTCCCTCCCAGGAATGCTTGAAGAAGGAAGAGGCACATGACAAAAGACCCTCTGTTACTGCAAAACACAAATATGAAGGTCAGTCACCTGATAAGCAGAGTATGAACATATTCTCATGAGAAGGGAGGCAGAAAGAGGGCTTCCTCGCCCCACCAACACCTACTCGGCAAACAAAGGGGCAGTGAGACAAGTCCCTGTGGGGAAGAGAAGTCTGAGTACAGGTCTGCATGGATGTGATAGAATAGGAACGAAAGGCAAGGCTGCACAGCTCTGGTTTGCTCCCGGCCATATGGGCAGGTAAGGGAAGGACTCCTGAAGTCAGGAAACTTGGGTTCTCAGGTTCCTTCTGCAAAATTAAGGGGCTGGATTGGGCCCTGATGGCTCTGCTACATTTGAAGTGGGTCTAACATGGGCCCCAAGAGTTCTCTGCTCTTGGCTCTCCTGGAGCCAACTCAAACCCTGAAGGAGAAGCCTGGGAAGGAGGGAAGATGAAAAGACACACTCCTCTCTCCCAATCTTGCCTGGAGCAGTTTCTGTTGCATTTGTGTACCCAAGGGATCTCCTGGACACCTTTATAGGCCCATGATCCTCAGGACTTGATCTCTGGACTCTGAGAGGAGCCACCAATTGGTCTCTTTCAGTCCTCCTAAGGCCAGATCTGCTTCCCTCTCATCCTAGCCCTGGAGGAGCCCACAGCTTTGGCTCTAGCATCTCCCTACCTGTTACATGCATCTCCACCCCTCACCTGGCCGCTCTCAATTTAGCCAAATCTTGCCTTCTTTCCAGAAAAGACAGACTCTCTCCAATGATGTTTTCTCATGGAATTGTGTGTACAAGTCATCTGTACAAGCAACATTTATTTCTATATATAACTAAGTTAATTTGAAATTTATTAAATGCCTATTAAGTATGAGAGGCAGTCTTGACACATGGATCAAGAGTAGGCCTGAATGGGGAAGACTTGGGTTTGAGTCCCATATCTGACACGTACTGATTATGGGCCCACAGTTGACAAAGGCCACATCTCAGTGCTCCACGCAGTTCTGAAGACAGAGCAGAACTGACAGAGGCACTGTCATCTACCAGGGAGCTCACAGGTCCAGAGAATGAACAAGACACACTCTGCTAAATAAGTTGATTTTTTTTTTTTTTGTACAAGACCTCCTAATCTCATTCAACAAGAATTGAGTAAAATACTGCCATGTGGATTAAATCTATAGAAATGTTGCTTTAGGCACAGATCACCAATATACACAAAGAAAAAAATTCCATTCAGATTCTGGACTTAGAATCCTGAGACCAGAATTCTAGCACTCCAGCTAAGCCCATTTTCTTGGCTATAATGTTTACTAACAATATGCTCCTTCAAGGGGCTGGGAGAAAAGCCCTCCCTAAAGCATTCTATGAGTCCCCTTCCTGAACTGGGAGCTTCTAGAAGGTAGGGACCAGGTTTATAGGCTTTGGGGCAAAAAAAAAAAAAAAGTTTCTTGCTAACCTCCAGTATGGTTTTCTGGACTCAACTAGTCAGCTATGGCTCATATTCATGCTCCAATATGTCTAAAGTTTGGTTAAATCACTTTGAACCATATGAAGCTCAAACCAATGAAATGGGACAATAAGTATGCTATAGGCTAAGGCAGGGATAGTTCACTTTGACTGGAAAGGAATATTGAAATTCATCCAAGAAGAACAGGAGATTCAAGGAGAGGAGCCCTGGATCTGGTATCAGAAGAGTGAGGCCCAAGGTTGGATTTTGCTCATTATGTGAAGTTGGGCAAGTTCCTCCCTTCTGTGGGCTTTAGGTTGAGATTTCTCAAGTGTCTCCTGATCCTAAATTTTAGAAAGTGCTAAGCCTTTGTGACTGTGCTTAAAGGCCCCCCACTAGTCACAGGACAAGGGGCAAGTGACTTTTTCCATTCTGCCCAACCACTCATTCCAAGGTAAGAAAGTGGGCCTTTACTGCTTGTTTTCCTCCAGCACAATACAATGTTATATCCAGTGCACGAGCTTGAAAGAGCTGTTGAATCTATTACTGTGAAGGCTGTTTTCTGATCCGATGGTTTGGAGTTCACTCTGCTCCAGTGTTGTCCTTTCCAGGACTCTGTTAGAATTTCACATCCTTTACTTCCATTCAGCCCCCACCATCAGCCTTTTCTGTCACAAACCCCCAGTTTGACCTCTGCATTGCCTTACTTGCCATTCTTCTTCCCAGGATGCAATTCAATTCGTCTCCTGTAGTTCCCAGGAGCTTTACCTGATTCTATTGCTTTTTAGCTTGCTCTCTTCCCTGCTCGATCTCTTAAGATCTAGCATATAACACGTTCCCTTCGGACTTTTCCACATGTTTGCAGCCTCTGTTGCCTACAGACCATGAAATGTTAGAGCTGGGACCTTTAAATCATTTCTCTTATCTCATCTTAAAGATGAGGATTCTGAAGGCCAGAAAGGTATAGTGACAGGATCATAAAACTAATGGGTGGCAGAGCCAAAATTAGTATCTATATCCTCTAAATCCCAGACTCAGGGTCATCTTCCTCATATCTTTCTACCCTCAAACCTTACTTTTAAAATTTAATTATTATGAATTAAACAGACATCTAAAATCATAAGAACCATATTTTATGATCACAATTGCCTTAATGAAATCAGATAAAGTAAAACCAAAGATAAAATGAAAGCTAAATTTTATAAAATCCATAGATTTCTGTATTAGAAATATCAAGATCACTAATAAGATTTTCACCATTTATTCCTATATCTGTGTTTTTGTGGCAGATTCTTGGCTTCCTAGCACTCAAAGGCCTCTTTACAAAGAACTGTCAGCTCTGGAGTGATACAATCTTACTGTATTCAGAATTCACTTTCCTAAATGTCTGAGGCCATTTGCCAAAAGTTTCTCTTAAATAAGATTATTATGCTTCTAGTTTTGCAACCTCTATGGCAGGAGTTCTGAACCAGAGCTCCATGAATTTTTTAAAAAGAAAATAATTTAACAACTATTTCAATATAATTGGTTTCCTTTGTAATCTAAGTGTTTTATTCTATGCATTAACTTTAGGACTTCATGGGCTTCATAAGCTTGCCAAAGAAGTCCATGATTCAGAAAAAGTTAAGAAACCTTCCTCAAAGATCCAAAGATCAAATCACTGCCAATCCTTATCACTCAAGTCACTTAAGAAGTTTTTAAAGCAAAGGCTAGTCAACCATTTTGAGATTATAGACTTGAAAGCATTCTTTTGGGGGTTATGGTTGGTTTACACTAAAAATGACTACTAAAGTACCTTCCAATTATGAAATTATAAAATACAAAAGGGTATCTATTAAGGCACAATAGAAGAGGCTTCTCCTAATATTTTTCTGTTTCTCGTGGTGTACCAAATGGCAGAAAAGGTCATAGGTTTTGGGATCCTTCTCCTGAGAGCTGGAAGAGTCCTTAAAAATCTCCTAATCCAGTTTTCCTTCCTTAAATGAGTGAGCTGCTGAAACCCAGAGAAATAAAAGTGGTGATGTGCCTCCACCCCAGGAACAGCCTCGGGAGGTAAATAAACATTATTACATCTTTGTTCTATGGTAAAGCCTCCAAATGTTACATACTGTACCAATTGTGATTTTCATCTGAATTAAATAGGAACACAAAAACAGAAAATGATTGTGTGTGAATAAACATCCGAAAGACTAGCAACAGCTGATCTGGGCTGAGGCGTCAAAACAAAGCTATTATTGTAGAAGACGGACAACTCCAGAACAAAATCTGAAGAAAAGGGGCACAGAGCGTGCTGTAGCACATGCTAAGTCATTCTACCAAACCAGAGCAACTTTGGGATGCAATTTAAACTGGGCAAGTCTATTCAGCTGAAGTGGTTAAAACCTGGATAGAAAGAAGTCATTGCCATAACAGCACTGTGCAGTTTTATTAACCATTCAAGTACAGTAGTATCTGGAAAGACCGGGACAAAGGTCAGGTTTCAAAAGTGAACAGACAGATATATTCAGCATCTAACAGTTGGAAAGAAGCATACTACAGATTCCTTTCACAAACATGTTTTCACAGAGCCAATACAGTACTAGCCATTAACCCAGCACCGAGCATACTGGAATAGAAAAGATGCAACAAGAAAAATAGCTACGTTAGAAAGACTTCAACACTTTAGAAAAAGAGCAAAACACTTGTAGTTTCTCCCCCTTTGTCCCCAAAACAACATCTGTACGGTTTTGATCTATCTATGCAGCTCTACATCAGTTTCTAGAATATTTGTCAGGAGGAATAAAATAAAAGCGACACTGGCCAGTTCAGTCTTTGGATGCTCGGGAGGGGGAGAAGCCAGCTCTTGGCCAGCTAGTCAGCACCGTTCTCGTCAGCAGGGTCTTTGGACTCTCTGTTCTTCCGCACCTCCTCCATGTGCTTATCCTGGAGAAAACAAGGCAGAGCATACACACAAACATATGGCCCATGAAAGGGCCGCCAGTAAATCGGATTGCCCCCCCCTCTCCCAGCTGAACAGAGCCCCTCCAATACATGGTTTCTAACACCTGACCCATTTCCCGCCAGGGTGCAATCACACTGCAAGTGACAAAATCCTGTTCTAAAACAAAACAAAAGACTTTGCATAGGTCACTTCCTGAGATGAGCCCCACAAGGTACAAATGATCATCTCCTTCCACCAAATAAAACCATTCCAATGCACACACATTTTCTATGTAGACAATTAAGTCATGTCATTTATGCCTCAAAGAGGCTTGTGGCCCAGACCTACCTTCTCCCGCAAACGTTCCAGCTTAGCAGCCATTTGTGCCTCTCGGTTCTCTTTGTTAGCTTCCATTTTGTGGGTCAGTTTTTCTTCCGCCATTTTACTGAAGTTGTTGTTTTCTTCAATTGCTTTCTGAAGTACCTCCTTCTCATGTTCCCGCTTCTCAGCTAGCTGCTTCAAGACTTCAGCTTCATGAGACTGAAAAAAAATAAGGGTCACAGACCATGAGCTCTGAAATGGGCTGGGCAAGTCAGTTTAAATAGACACAGAAGTGTTTTCAAAAAAGGCAAAGAAAAAGTTTTCTTCAATGCTTCTGAAGTCACTACCTTACTAAAGAATGGTACTAAAGAATGAGGTAAAATGAAAATCTCTGTGGTCATACTTTTAGATATCAGGTGCATGATTGGGGGGAAATGGGGCAGCAGAGAGTAGATGGGAAGAAATGGCCAATATTTCTATCTGAAAACAGAAATGTTTGGCCCCAAGTTTTTGTTAAAATTATTTCTTAGGGGTATAGCTTGAAGCTGAACTTCATGGTGATATATCTTTAGACTGAGGGCAGTGTAATGAAAATCTGAGGTCAAAGCAAAACTGGCTAGATGACCCAAATGAGTCATTTTGTCTCCTAAAGATTCTTCTTTAACTGTAAATGGAGATAATTCTTAAATATCTTATCCCATATTGTGACAATTTTTAAAAATGGGAACCTCTAAAGTTCCCATCCTAAACCTATGATTCCATTTTTAAAAAGCACTTTGGAACTAAGTATTATAAATAAAAAACTAATGTAGTTTTGTGGATTTTTAAAAAGATTATTAAGTTTTATTGTTAAAGGCTCTGGAATTTGGCACCAATATCCAAATACTATGTAAGAATAGACTTGTTGTCAACTGAAGACATTGATACAAAAATTCAAGTCAGTTTCCAGCTTGGTACATGCACCAAGAAGGTTTCTACTCTGCTCTGCTCTAAGAGAAACAATATTCAGTTATTCCCTCCTAGGCCAGTCCCAGCTTTAGGAGGATCCAGTAGTCTGGATGACAGTTTCTTATGCCCATTCAGCAATACAATATGACCACTATTACTAACAAACTTATACAGTACTTAAGAGATTTGGAAAGTATTTTATTACATACAGTGTCACACATTTGATCCCATAATCTTTAAGTCACTAGTTACAACTTCAGGAAAAACACTTAACCTCTCTGGGCCTCATTTTTCTCATCTGTAAAATGAGACAGTTGGACAAGATGACTTTTTAATGTTCCTTTCATCTCTGATTCTAAGCAGTTGATTCAGATTTGAATACAGTAGCTCTAATTCCAAATTCAGTCCTCTTTACTTCAGCTGCCTTTTTAGTAGATAGCAGGCATTCATCCAGTTCTATTAGAAGTGCATTCTCATAACTCATTATTACAGTGATCTATTTGTATTATGAGTCAAGTCACAACTGTCAAAATATCACTTTGTTCAATATGAATTTGATCTAACTTGACAGGGCCACAAAGAAGCAGCCAGATATCTTATTTCAAACCAGAATTCTAATGCAGGTATTCTATAATGTTATAATGGCATAGTACAAAGAATAGTACAAATCAAGGGATCTGGATTCCAACTTCAATTAGGTGCGTAACCTTAGTAAGCAAGTCAGCAAAAAGCTCTGAAATTATTTTCTTATCTGGAAAATGAGGGTAACATTGGGACCATACTTGCATGAAGTAGGGGTATCATGGCTGATTGTAATGACTATAAATTAAACAGTATACATGCAAGTTTGTGAAAAACAGAAAACCCTATGTTATAACTCCTCTCTCTGATTTGACAATTAAAAGACGACCTTGCAAGTCCCTTACACATTTCTGTATAGAACGACTCTACATCAAAGGTCTTATCTTTACAAGCACGTGTTTTACATTATTCTGTGGCAACACAGTATATACAACTGTTACTTACTGACTGATAGTCACAAAAGAAAAGAATAAAAATAGATCAAATATAAATACTTTACTACTGGGAATTTTTATCATTGAATTGTTTCAATTAAGACCGATTCTTTATAGCCTCTTTTGAGATTTTCTTGGCAGACATGTTGGGAGTCCTTTGCCATTAACTTCTCCAGTTCATTTTACAGATAATAAAAACTGAGGCAAACAGGATTAATAACTTGCCCATGGTCACACAATTACTAAGTATCTGAAGCCTGTGCTTTGAATTCAGATCTTCCTGATTCCTGGCAGAATCTCCATCCACTTTGACATCTAGCTGCTCCATATAACTGGGAACACACACATTCAAAGCACAAATACTTAAAGTACATCAATTATGACTCAGTTAAACAACATCTTTATTGAATTATTGCAAATTTCAAAATAGATGCTTAAATGATACAGTACAATAAACAAGTACATTACCAAATGATGTGATGAACAAGAACTTCTGAGGATCTTTAAATTTGGGCTCAAAATGAGTTTTGATGTATCCAATACAAATAATAACAGTGTTTACCTTGCGTCTTTCTTCTGCAGCTTCTAGTTTCTTTTGAATTTCTTCCAAGGAAAGATCTTTCTTCTTTGGAGGGGAAAGAGGGAATTCTGGAACTGCTTCTTTTGAACGAGGACTAAGTATCAGCTCAAATGCTTGCCCCGAGGCACGCTTCTCTAGTTCTTTCACCTGGATATCTAGACACAGAATGATGATCATGTTTCTGGAGTACTTGGGAAACGCTATTGATATACTAATTATGATCCTCCAAAACCCTGAACAATTTAAGGTACTGAATTAAGATCAAGCATATATATGTATGCTAGTCTTATCAGGCAAGGAATCCATTCCTTTACATCTAAACACAGAACCACAAAACATTGTTTCACACTACACTGAAATCCAATCCCCCCTTTCACTCTTCCCCTCCAGAATTCAGTGGGCTCTATATTTTGGGGTTAATCCTTCTGGTCAAATCATCAGTAATAGTTGGTTATTTTCATTAACAATATGTTTTGTAAAAGTCCTAAGACCTACTTTGAAGGATCTTAATAACAAAGTAGGTGAATAGCATGATTGTAGACCGAGTGTTAGCCTGTCATTTCTGTTTAAACTCCTCCCCCTACCCAAACAAAGGCAAATACATTCGGTTAGATCAGGCTTCCCCTAAAAGCCACAGTGTTTGGCATGGACCCCAGCTATTTCATAATCTAAACATTTAAGCTTATTCAGTTGGTTTATTATTACATACCAGAAGAAGCCATGGTGAATAGAAGACAAGAGACTGGCAGTGTACTCTAGACAATCCACACGGTGGAGAGAACCCTGAAAATTATTTTTTTAAGTGCAAAAATCAAGCTTCATGCATTTCAATATAAAAAGATCTCAGCAAAAATTACTTGGGTATCAGGGAGGAAGAAAAGGACTACAACCACAGACAATAACGTATAAAGTACTGCAATACCAAAAGATTATGACATGTTAAAATGACATTTTCTAGAAAGAAATATTAGTACTGCATCGAAAAGAAAATCATGGGATTTGCTGAACTTGAACCATTCAAAGTAAAAAACATTTTTCTATCGAGAACAAAAACGTCCTGACTACAAACTACCATCCCTGGGAGCTGTGGGGGCCAGTGTTAGAAGCATTGTTATAGGAGCGGAGGCACTCCGCGTACAATCCCTCCATTGTGTAGGACAGAGATCTACCTCTGCTCCCCAGTCAGGTCTCGGTGGAAAACAGCTCCCCAAACGTGACCCGCAATAAAGAATTCCTATTGTTTCTGGGGTCCGGGGACCTGCCGGAGGGTCGGGAAGGCATCCTCACGCCTCAGGCTCGAGGCGCTCCAGGCCGGAGAGCCTCGGCTGAGCTTTACCTGCTGCATCACTGTGACTACCAGAGGGTCACTTGAGAAGATGCCATCCTGCCAGGGCTGAGCTAGAGAAGGCCCAACAGCCACCAGAGCCACCTGCCCCGGAGAGGGGCGTGGCCCGCGCCCCGGGAGGCCGGGCTTGTCCAATCGTCGCGTAGTGGGCGCCCCGCCCCTTTCCCTCCCCGCGCCTTTTCGAAATCTCCCCGAACGCTCCACATCCCAGAGCAGGGAAGCGCGCGCACGCGCGCGCTGGAGCTTCAAGATAAAGGAGGAGGCACTGGGCGGGGCTAACGGTCCCATCCGGGGAACTCCGCCCTCCTCAGGTTTTCCCCCTCCCCCTACTCCCGCCAAATCCCCCACCCGGGCTCCCCGCTTCGACAGAGGGTGGGGGGGTGCCCCCTGACTCGGGGTAGGGCCCCCTCCCCCACGAGCTGTCCGTCAACGCCCCGGCTCCGGTAGGTGGGGGTCGCAGCCCTCGAGGGGTGGGCGCGGCCCCAGTGGCACCCGCACAAAGGCCAGGCGGCCCGTCAGTCACGCAGTCTCGGGTCGGGGCGGGGGGTCGACAGCTTGACCCCGGGTCTCTCGGACAATGGGGGCCGCGCCCGCCCAAAGGAGGGTCTCCGCCCCCTATTGTCTCCTCCGACCTGCTTCCGCGCCCCCTACTGGGCCGGGGCCCCGCCCAAGTCACCATCGCAGCCGCCGCATCCCCAGAGCCCACGGTCCCCCCCAAGCCTCCGAGAGAGGCTCCGCCCGGCGGCAGACACAAAGCAGCGCCTCGGACCCCGGACCGTCCGAGCCCCCGCCCCGCTCCACTTCGGGGGCCGCCGTCCAGCTAGCCCCGGCCGGCCGTCCAGCCTCCCTAGCTCCCCCGCCCTCCAATGCCTCTGCTGCTCCCGCCGCCGCTGTGCCGAGGCCCCGCACCCACCTGCTCGGTCCGAGCCGCCCGGCCACACTCCGAGCACCAACAGACCCGGGCGCGCACAAAAGCGCCAAACAGCGGCACGTGACCGCCCCGCGGGGCTCCGCATTGGCTGAGCTCGGCGGCACGTGCCGGCCCCCTCCCCTCCCCGCCCTGCTTTTTTCATTCTCCCCCCTCCATCCTTCCCTCCCTCCTCCCAGCTCCATCTCTGCCTTACCCTCCCCGCCCTTCTTTTCATTCTCCCTTCCATCCCTCCCTCACCCTCGCCACCCTCTTATCCTCCCCCTCCATCCTTTCCTTCCCCTCTTTCCCCAACTCAGGTGCCCCTCCCTCCCTCCCCCTTCCTTTCTCAGCCCTCTCCTCCTTCCCCTGCCATCCTTTCTCCAGCCCAGCCCCTACCTTCTGCTCCTCTGCCCTTCCCTTACTCAGGCGCCCTGCTTCGCATTCTCTCCTCCTGCCCTTCCCTCTCCGCCCCCCACACTCCGTCCTCAGCTTCTGCCCGTTACAGGCTGCCTTATTCTGCCTTTTCCATCAGCCCTCCCTTCCCTGTTATTCTCTCCCGTCTCCTGCCTTTGCAGTTCTTTTCATTCTCCCCTTCCATCTTTTTTTACTCCACCTTCCTTGCGTTGCTCCCTCCATTTCCCCCAGTCCCTTCTATTTTCCATCTTCCCTCCCAGCCCTCCTGCTTCAGTTCCCCCTCCATCGCCCTCTTTAACTTTTCATCCCCTCCTCCCTCCATCCTTTGTTTTTCCTTCTCACATCCCTCCTGTCCTCTCCCTGAACATCCTTCCATGACTCTCTACCTTTTTCTCCCCCCTTCCTCACCCGCCCTTCCTTCCCTCAGCATCTCAGGAAAGTTTGCCCCGTTACACGGATGGGCTGGTGGTCGGTGGGGAGCCGGCACTCAGTCAAATAGGTGTTCCCTTATCCCATCCTCAGGTGGGCAGGGAAAGAACCAAGCTCTACTTGTAACTGTGTCACGGACCCTGCTGTGTGTCTTTAAGCAAATCACTTCACCTCTCTGGTTTCTTTATCGCCACCTCAGTTTCCTTATTGGAAGGGGGACAGAGCAGTGAGCTCCGTGAGCCCAGCAGCTCTGACTTCCTCTCACTGGGACTCACTATAAAATGAGGTCTAGATCGTCTCCAAGGTCCCTCTCAGCCCTAAATCCTATGATCCCTTCAAAATGAAGCTGTCTGGACATCTGGACCTTCAGGACAGAATGTGCAGCTGGCCACATTCAGCATAGCCCCACAACTTGGGACGGTCCTGACTCCTCCCCCACCCAGCCCGAGTCGGGAGGATTGTGTTTTCAGACCCGAGGGGCCCCAGGATTGGGCTGCTACGGATCCCCAGAGCCTTCGCCTTGCTGGATCACACCCCCCGGGTCTTTAGTTGTGATGCTGTGGAAATGAGGTCCTGCGAGCAGAGGGGCGGCAGTTGTGCCTCTGGAATCTGATCCCCCTTCGAAGCTAAGAATGTCCCTCTGGCTTGGCTTTTAGGATGGAGAGACCCCATCTGTTCTGCCAAGTCATTTGCCTGATGATAGGAAAGGAGGAGCAAATACAGCCCCAGACAAGCCACGGAGCCTCTCCATCTATGTATTGCTTTTGTTCTGAGGACATGTGCTTGGGGGATCTGAGCTGAGATTACTTTAAGAATTGAAACAAAAGAACCCACAAGGTCAGTCTCCATGCCTTGATTGATCCAGGGTCTTCTGATCACATTAGGAGATTGAACTGACTCTGGGGAATCCTCACAGAAAAACTCCAACCCAAACAGTTCCTGTGGGGACCCCCCATCCCACCCCCTGCTCCAGCACTGCACTGTGGCTTGTGCCCCACACATTCAGAGAAATCAAATGGTTGTTTGGGGGCCGTGTTGAAGAACCCCAGAACCAAGGACTGGCTCTTCACACAGACACAATCCTTCCTGAAAAGCTTCTCATCCTCGACAATCACCAGGGAGGTGCAGTGGTTAAATGCCAATTAGGAAGCACCCTGGACAATTAAAACCTCACAGCTCCAAGGACAGACTCCTGACACAAAGAAACAGTCAGTAGGCGCTGTTGCCTGAAATCAGCTTTTGCAGTGGGGAAATATGCTTGTTGCAGCATTTTTTTGCAACAATCCACTGTTGAATGGGGTCCACCCATGCAAGTACCACGGCCAGACACTGTGTGCCAATCTGCTTGCTTTTCCCATAGCATGTGGGCCCACCGGTAACAGTGCAGCTCCTGAAGCCAAAAAAGGGCTCTCCCCTCCGAAATCAAACTTTACCTCCAGGCAATGGCCACATATTCCCATCTGCCTGTGGGAAAGACATCATCAATCAATCAGGCTGCAAGGAAGGGGGAACATTCAAAGATGACAGCCTGGAAGGTCAAATTAGGGGAGATGAGAGAGAGAGAGAGAGAGAGAGAGAGAGAGAGAGAGAGAGAGAGAGAGAGAGAGAGAGAGAGAGAGAAACCTATATCAGTCATATAAACATGTGAACCTATATAGGTACATATGAACAGCCCCAAAAGAAGAGAGTCTGGTTATCCCTCCAACCAACCTTAGGTTTTCGTTACCTGAACAGGAGGTTAACAGTAAGGGATCCACCCTCTTGGGTCTATATTTTTTAAAAAACAAGAAATTGCTTCACAAAAGAATCGCACATTACCCAGCATTAATGTTGTGACAATCCCAAAAAATAAATCTTTCAAAATACTCATTGTTTTTAAAACAACCACTCCCCCCACCTCTTTTTTTCTCTCTCCCCTCCCAGAGCTAAAGTCTATTTCCATGGAAACCACTGCTAGGAATGGAGTTGTTAGAATTCATGTAGATTTTTAAATCTTTTATAATGATGTTGCTTAGCTTCTGGGTAGTTCATTAGAGGAATAGAAATTTCCTGTAGTCCTCAGTGTGGGTTTTGTATTAGTTTTTGTTGTTTTTTTATAAGATTTTCTGCTTTTTTAATAATCTTGATGTACTGCCATATATGGTTCTACCTACCCTCCCCCCACCCAGGGTATTCCTGGAGAACAGTAAAGAGGGCTTTTGAGAGCAGGTTCTTTCAATAACTGTTTTTTAAATGGCACTAAAGGGTGTTAACATCTTATAGAGCCCCAGAAACTAGAAGGGTTTTAATTCTAAATAGAGAAAAGCAGCAGAAGCCACTTGACTAAGGAACTAGACAAAAAGGACCTCCATCAAACCTCCTTAAAAGCATCAACAAAAACAAAACCAGTCTAAAGGTTAATACTAACATCACATCACAAAAGCATAAAACTTCTCCCAAAAGAATGACCAGATTTGCAGATGGTCTGGAGCTGGGGAGGGGAAGGAAGAAGGGAGGGAATATAGGATGACAGAATCTGGGTCCAAAATGAGCTCCAGAAATCAAGGTTGAATTGAAAAAAGATGAGATTTAACAAGGATAAATGTAAAATACTACATTCAGCCTCAAAAACTTTAACTGTTGTATACTTGAAGCCTAGCCTGGGGGTTCTTAATCTTTTTGATGACCTAGACCCCTTTGGCTATCTGATAAAGTTTAAGATACCCTTTTTAGGATAATGTTTTTAGATGCATAAAATAAATTCAAGATTACAACAAAAACCAATAATCATTGACCCCTGGGCTAGATAGATATTCAGATGAAAAAAGATCTAGGATTTTTAATTATTATTTTTTAGCAGACCATAAGCAGCATGAATCAAACAGAAAGACAAAACAGCAAAAGGAATAGTGTGATCTTTTTTTTTTCCCTTTTATTAATGCTTTTTATTTACCGTTGCAAAACTTTCTGTTCCAAAATTTCCCCCCTCCCACCCTCTCCCCTAGGTGGCAGGTAGTCCAATATATGTCAAATATGTTAAAATATATGTTAAATCCAATATATACATATTTATACAGTTATCTTGATACACAAAAAAAAATTGGATCAAGAAAGGGAAAAAAAAAACCTGAGAAAGAAAACAAAACAAGCAAACATCAGCAAAAAGAATGAGAATTCTATGTTGTGTTCCACATCTGTTCCCATAGTTCTCTCTCTGGGTGCAGATAGCTCTCTTCATCACTGAACAATTGGAACTGGTTTGAATCATCTCATTGTTGGAAGAGGGCTACGTGGCCCATCAGAATTGATCATCATATAGTATTGTTGTTGAAGTATATAATGATCTCCTGGTTCTGCTCATTTCACTCAGCATCAGTTCATGGGAGTTTCTTGAGGACTCTCTGAAATCATCTTGTTGGTCATTTCTTATAGAACAATAATAGGAATAGTGTGATCTTAACCTGAATTAATACTATAGCATCCAGAAAACAGAGGTTGTAGTCTTTTTTGTCCTTTGTCTTCTTCAGACAGTATCTAGAAGAGTGGGTCCTGTGAGGGTCACAGTTTATGGGGAGCCTTGGATAAACTCGGGCTTGTCCAGAGGAAGCTAACCATGACTTCATGGTGACTTGAAGACATGCCACAGAAAGAGCAGTTTTAGGAATTGGACTATATTGCCTGAGGAGAAAAGAGGGAGCATATATAATCATATAATGATCTGTCTTCAGAGAAATAAAGAGGGAGAAGATATATTCTACTTGGCTCCAGAGAACAGAATTGGGACCAACAAGTTAAAGGCTAGATTTTCTAATAATTTAAAGTCACTACCCAAATGGGATGAACTCCATTTTGCTGAAGTAGTGAGTTCCTCATCACTAGAAATATTCAGGCAGAAGTCAATTCCTGCTTCAGGATTAGACAAGTTGAGCTCTTTCCAATTGTAGTATTCTGTAATTCCGTAATTATTTTTGGACATTTTCTAATGACTAGCTATACTAAGACCGTGTCTATACTATGGGAACAATTCATAGATCAAAGAAAGTTCATAGGTTCACTGAATTGATAGTAGACCCTCAATATAGAATATTATAGATGGAAGAGACTATAAGGATTGCAATTAGAAGAATATAATTAGAACATATGTTAGAGCTGGGAAGGCCCTTAGAACCCAGGATGTCAGAGCTGGGAGGGCCCTTAGAACCCAGGATGTCAGAGCTGGGAGGGCCCTTAGAACACAGGATATCAGAGCTAGGAGGGGGCTTAGAACTTAGGCTGTCAGAACTGAGAGGGCTCTTAGAACCCAGGATGTCAGAGCTGGGAGGGCCTTTAGAACACAGGATATCAGAACTGGGAGGGCCCTTAGAACATAGGAGGTCAGAGCTGAGAGGGCCCTTAGAACCCAGGAGGTCAGAGGTGGGAGGGCCCTTAGAACCCAGAGTGTCAGAACTGAGAGGATCCTTAGGATAAAGATACTCAAAGGAGATGTCAGAAGGAATATTATTGCACGAGTTCATCTTCAGGAATACAAAGTGAAACATTGTGAAACTGTAGCACCAACATTTAAAGAAGACCTATAGGTCAGAATGAAATTGGAAGTTGAAAGTGAGTCCACAATGTGATCTGACATCCAAAAGCTCAGAGTTCCGCAGAAGGCATTAAAAGCAGGGTGTCTAAGACTAGGAAGATAATAGCTCTGCTGTGCCCTATCCTGGTCAGCACTCATCTGGAACACCACTTTTAGGTCTTAGTGTCACATTTTTCAAAATTTTATCAGTAAGCTTGAGAGTTAGCAAAGAAAGGCAGACAAAATGGATCAGTGAACACAATCATAGCAGATTCTGGTCTTAGCCACTCAATAAACATTTATTAGATGAAGGTCAATTGGAGGAGTTGGAACTGTTAAGCCTGGAGAAGGGAAGATTCTGGGGGCCTCAAGAGTTATCTTCAAGCACCTTAAGGATTATCACTGGGAAGAATTAGATCCCTCTAGCTGGGGTCCAAAGAACCAAACTAGAGCAATGGGTGGAAGAGGAAAAGAGGCAAATGGATGGTTGGTGGAAGGAACATCCCTTGCCATCCTTAGGACTGGGGTACTTCCTCTTTGGACAAAAGTGTTGGATAGTATAGTTTCTAGATTTTCTTCTAGCTCTAGAAGTGCTATGTTTTAACATGATCTATTTAAGGTCCCTTTTAGAGCTAAGATTTTAAGATTCTGTCTCTTACTAATATTTCATGTGCTTGTGCAAACAGTAGTGAGAAAACCCTGAGTATAAATTCTAGCACTGCCACTTACTGTTCAAGTAACCTTGGGCAAAATGAAATTAAAACATTGATTAGGTGCTTACCATATACCAAACACTATTCATATCTCTGGGGATATAAATACAAAAAGGAGACAGTCTCTGCCCTCAAGAAACTTGCATTCTAGTAAGGAAAACAACATGTGGAGGAGAGGTGGTTAATATTCCTAGATCTTTAATCACATAATACATGAAAGGCAGTCAGGTATGAGAAGACTAGAAAGGAAGGAACAAGGTGATGAAAGGCTTTAAAAGCCAGACAAAGGATGTTACCTTTGATCCTTGAGATAATTGGGAGGCAGTGAATGGGGGCTGACCTGCATCTTAGAAGATGAATCTATATTTAAGTGAAGAATGGACTGGAACGGCAAGAGACAGATACATAGGCCAACCAGCAAGCTATTGCAATATTCTAGACATGAAGTAATAAGAACCCTCATGAAGGTAATGACAAGGAGAAAAGGTGTAAAAGTGATGTTGTAAAGGCAAAATACATAGGACTTGGCACTGGATTGAATATGGAGGAATCGAGAGTGACATGGAGATTGCAAACCCTGGTAGTACCCTCCAAAATCATAGGAAAGTTTAGGAAGAGGGGAGGGCTTTGGACATGATGAGTTTAAGAAATAAATCTGTGCTGATTTTTCTTGTGCAGCCTGATCAATGTGGAAATATGTTTAGAAGAATTGCACATATTTAAGCTGTATTGGATTATTTGCTCTCTAGTGGAGGAGGAAAGTGGGGAAGAAGGGAGAAAAATTTGGAACACAAGGTTTTTGCAAGGATGAATATTGAAAACTATCTTTGCATGTATTTTGAAACATAAAAAGCTATCAGCATATAAAAAAGAAATCTGAGAATCAACAGCAGAGAGATGATAATTGAAGTCATGGGAGTTGATGAGCTCACCAAGCAAATTAGCATAGAGGGAGAAGAGTCCCAAGAAGTCTCCAAAGCCTCAGGGACATCCACATTTAGTGGTCACATCCTGAATGAATACACAGCAAAGGAAAGTCAGAGAGGTAATAGGAGAATGAACATAGAACAACCTCTTATAAACCTAAAGGGAATAGCAGTGTCAAGGGTGCTGAGATACCCTTCAGCAGGAGACAGACTAAGAAAAGACCATCGAACTTGGCAATGAAGAGACCACTGATAATTTCTGAGCAAGTGGTTTCAGTTAAATGATAAAGTCAAAAGCCAAGCTGAACAAGTTCACCAGAGAGTGAATAAAAGAAAGTGGAAGCCCTGTGTGTAAAGCTGGAGAAACTGAGCAAGACAGAGATTAAAGAACAATTCAATAATTTATTAAAAGGGAGAGATTTACTGGGACCAAATGGATCCATGGTTTGGTCCCAGGGCTGAAGAAGACTGTTGTCTCAAAGAATCTGGCCCTGAATGTCCAATAACAAGAATCTTTTATAGGGTAACAATGACATAATGGGGGAGGTACCTGGATGGGGATGATCTAATGGGGGCAGGAACCCAGGATGACTTAATGGGAGAGACTCCTGATATTCTAATGTCTAAAATAGATAAAGACCTTTATCCCATCAAACATTAAGAGGAAATAAGTATAGACTAAGGTCTAAGATATAAGACCTTTGTCCTGACATTAAGAGGGAATAGTTATAGCCTGAGACAGAGTAACTGAATAGGACAATTAGGGAAACTGGGTCAGGACATTAAAAGAGAACTGTGGCACAACATGTGGACAGGAAAGGGAGGTAAGCTACAGAACAATGGGTAGCCAGGATGGATGGATAGATGGATGGATGAAGGTGGTCTTTCTGCATTTCCTTGAAAAAAAGCCGGGTACCATTTTAGCCAAAGACTTGGCAGTGATAATCATGGCCAAACAGAAAGGATGAAGTCCAGCAGAGAGCAGGCCCAAGGAGTTCAGTGAAACAGAAGATGCCAACAGTCTTAGGAGGCCAGAGAGGTAATTTTGCCCACTATCACAACTCCCCATTTGGGAATGAGGAAGTCCTCAACCTTGATTTTGATATTTATTCACTTTCTCCAGAATGTTGTGTATATTTGTGGGAGATTGTGCCCTGTTTGTGCCCATACTGGGGGAGACGGAGGGGAATGCTCTAATGTAAATCTTTTTTATCATGCAACTCTCACAAATGCCTTTGCTGTAAGTGAATGTCCTCTAACTGTCTAGTGAAAAATAAGCACACCAGGGGGTCCTTGTTTTAGGAGTCTGGACACATGGTGCCTTGATCCTGGAGAAGCTATTTCTGGAAATCCAACCTGTGAATTCAAGTTGGAGAGTGCAGGAGTGTTTAACCCAGGGGTATTACAGCAATAACAGTAGATCAAATGGGTGCTGCTAAAGTACTCTTCTCAAAACAATCAAGTACTGTTATCCCTATTTTGAGATAAGAAAACCAAAGATCAGGGAAATGAAGAGACTGGCTCACATGGCTAGTAAGGACTGACCTGAGGGACATACTCAGATTCTGAGGTCCGACTCTTTCCTCAGAATCCCTTTTACTTCTAAAGGAATCTCAAAAGTCAGAAAGGAGGTAGTGGAATTTATGGCCAGAAGGGAGCTGAATTAGGAGTATTTCACAAATATGAGTTTACCAAATTCATGCCTTTTTCTACATGAATCCATAGCATTTAGGCATGCCTTGGGTTTTCTATTAATAATTTGAAATGAAACTGCTAATTATCTTTATAAATAATGAGCCAGATTCTATAATCAGATGGCATGTATGAGTGTGTCACATCTTTAAAACTCAGTTGTTTGCAAGTTGGAAAGCTCCCCAGCAAGATCTTAAAATATTTAAGCTATAAGAGACCCTAGAATATGGAAAAACTTAGCTAACAGAATGTCAGATTTGGAAGAGTCCCTAGAGCACAGATTGTTAGATATGGTAGATCACAGAACCTGAGAAGTGAGGTCAGAGTTTCAGGAGGTCAGTGGTCTTGCACTAACATCTTTTTCCTTTAGCACCAACATTATTACGAGCAGAGTTCCACAGCCTACCCCAGACTGCCAAAGAGGAGTCCATGATACAAAAAAAGTTAATCTTTGTCTTGGAAAATAGAATATCAGAGCTGGATGGGGCTTTAGAAATCTCAAGTCCTGGCTTTTTTTCAACAATGAGGTGATTCAGGCCAATTCCAATAGACTTGTGATAGAGAGAGCCATCTGCATCCAGAGAGAGGAATGTGGAGCACAACATAGTATTTTCACCTTTGTTGTTTGCTTGTTTTTTCCTTTTCCTTTTTTCCCTTTTTGATCTGAGCTTTGTTGTACAGCATGATAAATGTGGAAGTGTTTAGAAAAATTATATGTTTAACCTGTAATAGATTATTTGCTGTCTAGGAGAGGGGGAAGAGGGGAAGGAGAGGAAAAAATTTGGAACACAACGTTTTGCAAGGATAAATGCTGAAAATTATCCTTGCATGTATTTTGAAAAATAAAAAGCTATTATTTAAAAAAAAAAGAAAAAGAAATCTCTAGTGCGATCCCCTCATTTGACAGAGAAGGAAACTTAAGAGAAAAAAGTGGCTCAAAATTACACAGCTAATGAATGACAGAGCTGAAATTGGAATCCAGGTCTCCTGCTTCCCCAGTCACCTACTTACCTTCCCATACTATCCTCTCTCTCTGATTCTGTCATATCTCTCTTTTTTTCCTTTATTCTTTCTGAGGGTAATCAGAGTTAAGTGACTTGCCCAAAGTCACACAGCTAGTCAGTATCTAAGGGTGATTTTGAACTCAGATTCCTCCTTACTCCAGAGCTGATGCTCTAGTCAACCCCCATATTCCTCTTATGGTGAAGATTGTGTCATATTTGTTTCTGACTGTTATTTATAACTAATTTCCGTATTACTAGAGGGGAAGAAAGGAAGGGAGAATAGAAACAGGATGTCAGACCCACTCTTCAGTGAGTTTTCCAGAGGGGCTCCAAGTGCAACCCGATGTTAAATTTTGCATCTAAGATTCCATATTAACCAGTTTCCTCAGAAAAGAGAAGACGTCTCCCTTTGCTATCTTGCAGAAGTCATGTATCCATGGAAATGAACGCTGTATGTAATGTCAGATTTTTAAAAATGTATCAATCAGTTTTTCTTTAAAAATTCTTTGTTATAAAGCATAATTTTCTGGGAAGCAGAGGGAGGGATATATAATGAAATCTAGATAGCACTAAAATATCCTTACCCTTGCTAGCTTAAAAATGGGGGGGGACTACTAATCTCTTTTAACCCCCAAATCCCCTGTGAGCTCATGTTGTAGAAAGGCCAAACTAAATTGAAAGTCAAGAGACCAGGGCTCCTGGACCAACTCTGCCATGAACTAGCTGCATCACTTTGGTCAAATCCTTTCTTTCCTTTTTCTTTTTTTTTTTCTTTTTTTCTTTTTTAAATAATGCTTTTTATTTTGTAAAATACATGCAAAGATAGTTTTCAATACTCATCCTTGTAAAACTTATATTCCAATTTTTTCTCCCTCCCTTTTTACTTCTCCCTAGATAGCTAGTAATCCAATATAAGTTAATTGTGCAATTCTTCTAAACATATTTCCACATTTATCATGCTATATAAGATAAATCAAATCAAAAGACAAAATGAGGAAAAAAACCAAGCAAACAACAACAAAGGTGAAAATACTATGCTGTGACCCACATTCATCCGCATAGTCTTTTCTCTGGGTACAAATGGCTCTCTCCATCACAAGACTTTGGAATTGCCCCGACTTACCTCATTGTTGAGAATAACCAAATCCATCACAGTTGATCATCACATAATTTTGTTGTTGCTTTGTACAATATTCTTCATCAAGTCCTTTCAACCTCAAGGGTCCTCATCTGTAGTTTGCTAATAATACCTGCTATTTCTCTTTCACAGTCATGGATATTGTGAAGATCAAATAAGCTAACACCTGTGAAAGTTCAGGTGTCAAGGATGCCTATTATAGCAGAGAGCCTTCTGTGCACAGTCCTTTTTAAATAAATATCTTAATAGTTTCAGCATAACCCTGACATGGTTTTAGATAACCTGGGAAGTTGAAATAAAAGTAAGTCTGGCCAGATACATTTCAAGCAAGGCAAAGTATCACAAGATCATGAAACCTAGAGTTCGTTAAACTTAAAATTCATCAAATTCAACCTCATTTTTTTGAGGAGGAAGCTGAAGGCTAAAGAGTGAAAATGATTTGCTCACTGTCACATAGGAAGATGAAGAGCCAGAATTCTATGAAGTGGAAGCCTGGGTCCTTCATGAAGGGCACCAGAGCAACAAGAGGAAGACCTTGGACAGGATCGCAGGACAACAGGCTGTTCTCACCTTAGGGATGTGAGAGTGGTGAGAGGTATGTGCTAAGGCGGGGGAGTGAGAGGTGAAGGGAAGGTTGGGGGGAACACCAGGATCCTCTTAGATTCAGAGCTGAAAGGGACTTTAGGGATCACAGAGTCCTAGATCTAGAAGTAGAAGGGGCAGCTAAGTTACACAGTGGTTAGAGCACTAATCCTGGAGTCAGGAATTCAAATGCACCCTCAGACACTTGCTAGCTGTGTGACCCTCAGCAAGTCACTTTACTCTGTGTGCCTCAGTTTCCCCATCTGTAAAATTAGCTGGAAAAGGAAATGGCAAGCCACTCCAGTAACTCTGCCAAGAAAAATTACCATTAATTGGGTACAATTGAATAACAACAACAACAAAAGGAAATCAGATGCTATCTAATCCAACTTCCTTATTTATAGAGAAAACACTTAGAGAAGGAAGGGACTTGCCACTCTTATAGAAAAGGGGGAATAATAGTCCTTGGTGTAATAGTCCTTGTGTTACCAATCTCACAGGGTCTGCCCATGGCTTGTTTGTAGCTACTTGTTAGCAGGCTATCTTCCCCATGGTCTGTGAGCTGCTTAAGGGCAGGGACTGTCTTGCCTTTTTTTGTAACTTCAATGTTGAAGAGGCAGCCAGATGGTGCAGTCCATAAACTATTAGCCTTGGAGTCTGGAGGACCTGAGTTCAAATCTAGCTTCAGACATTTGACACTTATTATCTGTGTGACCTCAAGTAAGTCATGACCCTCACTTCTCACCAACCTTCTCTCCCCCGCAAAAAAAAAAGCAACAAAAAACAACTCTACTGCAGAAAGCATAACTCCAATGGGTTGGCCATGTTGTTCAAATGTCAGATGTACACTTGCCAAAAAAGACTATTTTAGGGAGAATTTGTGCAGGACAAGCACTCACAGGGTGGTCAGAAAAAGCGATACAAGGACATTCTCAAGGTCTTTCTTAAAACTTTAGAATTGATTGTATGACATGGGAGACACTGGCCCAGCATGGCTTGCCCTCATCAGAGAAGGTGCTGTGCCCTATGAGCAAAACAGAATTGAATTAGCCCAGAAGAAACAAGCGATGCACAAAGTTGGAGAATCCACCCCAAATGTTCATAGTATTTATGCCCAACCTGTGGCAGAGCATATCAAACTTGTATCAATCTGGTCAGCCACAGTTGGACACATGGTAACTCAACTCTAACATAGTGATGTCATTTTGGTCCTCTTTGTGAACAAAAGACAATAACCAATCAGCTTAATACTGTGCTTGGCACATAGTAGGCACTCAACACTATATAAAAACCTTTGAGATGATAAATCTTTCAACACTTCCAAAGGCTCTATAATCTTATCCAAGGGGCTCCCCCTTCACTAAAATTCTGCCTTCTAAAGGGAGGATGCCCTTTCTGTGGATTTCCATCGATTCTAATGATTTTTTTTTCTGTTGATTATTGCTAATTTATCTCATACACTCACACATCATAACCTCATTCATCCTGTGTCATTATCAGGTATGTCTACAATAGAAGATCCAACTGGAAGATTTAGCCAACATTTAGGAGATGTTCCTCTGGATCTTTTAAAATTCTACAAATACCATTGCAACATGAGGGATGTCCAATCTTTTATTCTTCACTCTTGCTATATGAGAAGCCCCTCTTCTCATCCTATTATATATTTCCTTGATATTTTTTATACCATTTCTCACATACAAATTGTCATTAGAAATTTGTTGCAGCCTACATATATCTGCTATCCTGGCTTTCCTTTGGGCCATCTGCAAGTTTTTTCCTCTTGGGACAGAAAATACTATAAAAATGTCAGCTAATATTATTTTACTAAGTACTCACATTTATGATATGAATGAATGAAAAGTGAATTACAGCTTTATCAGTGAAACTGACAATAATGGAGTTGGGGATATGTATTAGATAGAAATGGAGGGCTTGTTTAAAAAAAATCCAAAGACGATAATAGCACATAGTTAATATTCAATAAATAACTGTTGAATGAAAGTATGATTTTACCATGGTTAAAGAACAAAATTTTACTTTCTAGGTTATCATGTCCCTAGAGGGAGGAGAAAAGAAAAGGAAGGAGGGAAAAACAAAGCCTAAATAATTTTTTCAACTGAAAACCATCTGTCTCATAGCACAAATCTTTCTGACTCAAAAATGAGTAATATGAAACAGAAAAAGCACCAGTCTGGGAGGGTTTTTTTGATGTTTTTAATCCTATTATTGTCATTAATAATTATATGATTTTGGGAGTAAATCATGTTCTCTCTCTAGCTCTCAGTTTCCTCTTTAGATAAATGAGAGGACTGGATTATTGTTGTCATTTTTCAATTGTGCCCAATTCTTTATGATCTCATTTTTGAAGTTTCCTTGGCAAAAACACTGGAATGGTTTGCTATTCCTTTTCTAGGTCATTTTACAGATGGGGAAATGGAGGCAAACAAGGTTAAGTGACTTGGGTAGGCTCATATAAGTAGCAAGAATTTTTATTGGGCTAAATGCCCTTCCATCTTAAATATGCTATGATATCTCAGGAGGGTTTAGGGGTTTAGGAGAGTGGGTTTAAAAAAAATCCTTGAAGATTAAATATTCCTTTAAGCACTTGATTTGCTTATTAAGCATTGCCCCAAATTCTATCATTTCAGCTCCACTTTTGCTCAACACAAAAACAGCACCGATTCACTAAGTATCAGGATAGATGTTCTCTTGCTCACCATCAGCACCTGGGCCACAGGCCATACCAATGAATTATCAAGTCATCTGTAATACCAGAGGACTCAGTCTCCAAGTTGGATGGACTACCCATTGTCTATCACTTATTCTATGTGATCCTCAAGAGTGCCTCCTTTTTTTTTTTATTTTTTTATTTTCAAAACATATTCATGGATAATTTTTTAACCTTGACCTTTACAAAACCTTGTGTCCCAAATTTTTCCCCTTCATCCACCCTCCTAAATGGCACTCCCCAATATATATGTTAAACATGTTAAATATATTAAATCCAATATATGCATACATATATATGCAGTTATCTTGAAGCACAAGAAAGATCAGATCAAAAAAAATTTTTAAAAGAGAAAGAAAACAAAATGCAAGCAAACAACAATAAAAAGAGTGGAAATGCTATGTTGTGGTCCACACTCAGTTCTCACGGTTTTCTCTCTGGGTGCAGATGGCTCTCTTCATCACAAGATCATTGAAACTTGTAAAGGGCTAGAACTGAGCAATGCACTTGGATAATGAAGCACGTGAGACTAATTGCCAATTGGACAGTTCCCTATTAACGTGTTTGAAGGTTGACCTTCCCCAGCTCTTCTGTGCTGACTTGATTGGTGGGACAAAGAGGGGGAAGTGCCGTGTGTGGGAGGAGGAGGAGGAAGAAGAGGAATTGAGACACAAATGCTGAGTCAGTCTCTCTTGGTGTTTGAGAGAGGAAGGTGTGTGTGAGGTTGCTAGACCTAACCCCCTGACCTTGACCGTAAAAGATCAAGAATAAAGACATTTAGCGATCCTGACTCAAGCTGATTTCTGGGAAGACAGAATTCCAGCAGAAACTGGTCAGAATCATCTCATTGTTGACAAGAGCCATGTCTGTCAAAAGTGATCATTGTATAATCTTGCTGTTGCCATGTACAATGATCTCCTGGTTCTGCTCATTTCACTTAGCATCAGTCCAGGCCTCTCCTGCTGATTGTTTCTTATAGAACAATAATATTCCATGACATTCATATACCATAATTTATTCAGCCACTTTCCAGCTGATGAGCATCCACTCAGTTTCCAGTTTCTTGCCAAGAGTGCCTCTTCTTTACATTGAGCTATTTCCTATATGTCTACAATCCTGGACCTTCTTTGGAGCTCTGGGGGAAAAGTCCCAAGGAAAATAAAAAGTGGACTTCCTAAGATCTTAGATTGCAGATTTTAAGTTCTACTATCTCAGGCAGGAGATTTTAGCTGATCACAGGCTTGATTCTTGAGGCTGAATTAAGAAATACAAGAAACCCTTAAGGAAGGAAGTTGCTGCTCTGTAAGCTAAATGTCTGATATCCTGGTCTTCCAGGCTGTGCCATTTTCCTCTCCTCAATGTCCTTATCCTAACACACCAATCATAAATGTGCCATTTAAACTTGACTTCTTTTAAGTTCCAACTTAAATCCTACCTTCTAAGGTAAGGGTAACCTTCACTAAAATTCTGCTTTTTAAGGGAAGGGTGTCCTTCCTGTGGTTTTCCATTGATTCTAATGTTTTTTTTTCTCTGTTAATTATTGCTAATTTATCACACACACACACACACACACACACACACACACACACACACACACACACTATAAACTCCTTGAGGGGAGGGAATAGGCTTTTGCCTTTTTTTGTATTCCCATCACATAGTATACTGCCTAACACATAGTAGGTACCTAATAAATGCTTATTGTAGGTGCTTAATAAATACTTACTGACTGCCTAATTTATGGTATCAGTTCTCCCAGAAAAATGCATGCTAGATCCCAAGTGTCAAGACCCTATAGACTTTTCTAAGAGAATAGCACAGCAGGGTAAGAGATGGTAAACAACTCATTAGAGTGGAGTCAGAGGACCTTAGTTCCTCCATTAATTCTGATGATTTATATAACCTTGGTCAGATTATGGCCCCTTATGGTCCTCAGTTTCTTTATATGTAAAATTCTCTAAGGTTTCTTCTAGTCCCAAATTTGTGATCTTAGCATCAGAAAATGTTATCAACTCTAGGCCCCATGTACTTTAAAAAAAAGTTATTTTAATGGTATCTTATTTTTCCATTTACACATAAGATTTTCATTTTTGTAAGATTTTGAATTCCAATTTTTCTCCCTCCATCTTTTATTTCCCTCCTCTCAAAGACAGCAAAGAAACTGAAATAGATTATACATGTACAATCAATTTTTAACATATTTTCATATGACTCATATTGGAAAATAAAAATCAGAACAAAAGGGAAAACCCACAACAAAACAACAAACAACAACAACAATAACAAAAAAGGTGATAATAGTATGCTATTTGGAATACAACCACGAGGGGCACTGCTGGATCAAAGGGTATGCACAGTTTTGCAGACTTTTGGGCATAGTTCCAAATTGTTTTCCAGAATGATCAGATCAGTTCACAATACCACCAATAATGCATTAGTATCTCAGTTTTCCTACATCTCTTCCAACATTTATCATTATCTTCTTCTGTCATCATAGTCAATTTGAGAGATGTGAGGTGGTTTTTAATTTGTATTCCTCTAACCAAAATGATTTAAAGCATTTTTTTATTTAGATGTCTATAGATGGTTTTAATTTCTTCATCTGAAAACTGCCTGGTCATATCTTTTGACCACTTATCAATTGGGGATTGACTTATATTCTTATAAATTTGACTCAGTTCTTTACATATTTTAGAAATTAGGCTTTTATCAGAAACACTGGCTATAAAAGATGCTTCTCTACTTTCTGTTCCCTTTCGAATCTTGGCTGCATTGGTTTTGTTTGTGCAAAATATTTTTAATGTAATGTAGTCAATATGAACTATTTAGCATTTCATAATGTTCTCTGTTTCTTGTTTGGCTATGAATTCTTCCCTTTTCCAAAGATCTGACTGATAAAACATCCTTAGCTCTCCTAATTTGCTTATAGTATCATCCTTTATATTTAAATCATGAACCCATTTTGATCTTATCTTGGTATAGGATGTGAGATGTTGGTCTATGCCTAGTTTCTGCCATATTATTTTCCAATTTTTTCCAGCAGTTTTTGACAAAATAGTGAGTTCTTATCCCAGAAACTAAGTCACTGGGTTTATTAAACACTAGATTACTATAGTCATTGACTACTGTGACTTGTTTACCTAACCTGTTCCACTGATTCACTACTTTATTTCTTAGCCAGGACCAAATGGTTTTGATGACTGACACTTTATAATATAGTTTTAAGTCTGGTATGGCTAGGCCACCATCCTTTTCATTTTCTTTCCCATTATTTCCCTTGACATTCTTGACCTTTTGTCTTTCCAGATGAATTTTTTTCTAGCTCTATAAAATAAATTTTTAGCAGTTTGATTGGTATGGCCATTGAATAAGTAGATTAATTTGTTCAGAATTGTCATTTTTATTATATTAGCTCGGCCTGCCTGTGGGCAATTGATATTCTTTCAGTTGTTTAGATTTATTGTTGTCTTGGCAGGTAGACTCGCAAATATTTTTTATTGTCTACAGTTATTTTAAATGGGATTTTTCTTTCTCTTGCTGCTGGTCTTTGTTAGTAATAAATAGAAAATCAGGTGATTTATGTGGGTTTATTTTATATTCTGCTACTTTGCTAAAGTTGTGAATTGTTTTAAGTTATTTTTTATTTAAGTCCCTGGGATTCTTTAAATATATTGTCATATCATCTGCAAAGAATGATAGTTTTATTTCCTCATTGTCTACTTCAATCCCTTCGATTTCTTTTTCTTCTCTTATTGCTAAAACTAACATTTCTAGTACAATATTGATAATAGTGTTGATAATGGGCATCCTTGTTTCACCTCTGAGCTTATTGGGAATGCTTCTAGCTTCTCTCCATATATATATATATAATGTTTATATATCCATTTATTCTTAGACTCTCTAGTATTTTTAATAGGAATGAGTGTTGTATTTTGTCCAAAGCTTTTTCTGCATCTATTGAAATAAGTATATATTTCTGTTGGTTTTGCTATTGATATGATCAATTATGCTGATAGTTTTCCTGATATCAAAGCAGCCCTGCATTCCTCCTACAAATCTCACTTGCTCATGGTGTATTACCCTGGTAATAAATTGCTAATATTTTATTTAAATTTTTTGCATCATAGATCATTAGGGAGATTGGTCTATAATTTTCTTTCTCTATTTTGTCTCTTCCTGGTTTAGGTATCAGCACCATATTTTTGTTATAAAAGGAATTTGGCAGAACTCCTTCTTCACCCTTTTCACAAATAGTTTATATAGCACTGAAATTAATTGCTTTTAAAATGTTTATAAGAATTCACTTGTAAATCCATCTGGCCCTGGGGATTTTTTCTTAGTTCATTGATAGCTTTCATCAATTATATTCTAAAATGGGTTCATTTAAGTATTTTATTTTCTCTTCCATTAATCTGAGCAATTTATATTTTTGTAAATATTCATCCATTTCAATTAGATTGTAAAATTTGTTGTCATACACCACTGTGCTTTTACAGAACCTTGCATACTTTTTACAGTTTTTGGCTTTCTCCCTATTGTTACCCTAATCAAGGAGCCAGGATTTCTATTATGAATGTAAAGGTGGCATTGCTGCCAACAATCATAAAATATATCTGCCTTTCTCCTACTTTGTGCCTAAATCTGTGATTCTATGGCATTGTGCTTGAACTTATAATACAGAGGTATTTCTGACTAGTGTGCTAAGCCTAAACCTCAGGTATTTTATAGCAAAGTCTAACACAAGACTTTCTGCAGGTAGACATACAATTCATGGGAGAAAAAATGAATGCACCAGGAAATTATCCAGGTAGCTAGGGATTACTCAGATCCACATGACTCAGTCCCAGAGTCTGAGCACAATTTCATTTAACTTTATTGCCCTTTTCCCTACCCACATATTCTATAAGTATAAAGGTTATATTGCAGAATCACAGATCAGAGCTGGAAGAGACCTTTGAGATCATCTGATTTAATGCCTTCTTTAAAAAAAATTAGGAAACTGGAGGGTAGAGAGGTTAAGTAGACCAGCACAAGCTCAACTACTAATCAGCAGTGCCAGAATTCAAAACCAGGTCCTTTGGCTTCAAATCCTACCACCTTTACACTGTACCATATGGTCTTCCTGTGTGAACTTAAGTCAGTTTAGCTATAGTGGCCCAGAGACCTATAGCAGAATGCCCCATACATGGTCTCAGAGGGACTAAGAGGCTGATACGGCTCTATAGGGCATTGGTAGCAACTGCTGATTTCCTGTCATTCCTTATCAATTGCCCTGCCTCCCTGATGATGGCAATAAGAGGAATAGTGATAACATTTCTATTGCACCTGTTATGTGCCAGAAACTGTGCTAAGTGCTTTATAATTATTATCTTAATCTATTTCAAATTGCTTGCCTTCCCAAGGAAAGGGAAAGAGGAAGGGAGGGAGGAAGAGAATTTGGAACTCAAAATTTTGAAAAAAAAGAATATTAAACATTTTTGTTCATATGTAATTAAGAAAAATAAAATGTAATTTTTTTCATCTTCAGAAAAAAATCCTTTTTTTATTAAAACTTTTTATTGACAGAACATATGCCTGGGTAATTTTTTACAACATTATCACTTGCACTCACTTCTGTTCCAACTTTTCCCTTTCCTCCCTCCACCCTCTTCCCTAGATGGCAAGCAATCTTATACATGTTAAATGTGTTATAGTTACAATATATGTGTGCAGAACCGAATTTCTTGTTGCACAGGAAGAATTGGATTCAGATAGTAAAAATAACCTGGGAAGAGAAACAAAAGTACAGTTTACACTCATTTCCCAGTGTTCCTTTTTCTGGGTGTGGCTGAATCTGTCCCTCATTGACCAATTGGAACTGAATCAGATCATCTCTTTGTCCAAGATATCCACTTCCATCAGAATACATCCTTATAAAGTATTGTTGTTGAAGTGTATAATGATTTCCTGGTTCTGCTCATTTCACTTAGCATCAGTTCATGTAAGTCTCTCCAAATCTCTCTGTATTCATCCTGCTGGTCATTTCTTACAGAACAGTAATATTTCATAACATTCATATACCACAATTTACCCAACCATTCTCCAATTGATGGGCATCCACTCATTTTCCAGTTTCTAGCCACTACAAAAAGGGCTGCCACAAACATTTTGGCACATATAGGGCCCTTTCCCTTCTTTAGTAAGGGAATATAAGGGATATAAGCCCAGTAGTAGCACTGTTGGATCAAAGGGTATGCACAGTTTGATAACTTTTGGGGCATAATTCCAGATTGCTCTCCAGAATGGTTGGATTTGTTCACAACTCCACCAGCAATGCATCAATGTCCCAGTTTTTTTTGCATCCCCTCCAACATTCATCATTATTTTTTCCTGTCATCTTAGCCAATCTGACAGGTGTGTAGTGGTATCTCAGAGTTGTCTTAATTTGCATTTCTCTGATCAACAGTGATTTGGATCACTCTTTCATATGAGTGGAAATAGTTTCAATTTCATCATCTGAAAATTGTTCATATCCTTTGATCAAAATAAAATGTAATTTAAATGAAAAATGATTACCTCATTTGATCCTTATAGCAACCCTGAGAGGTGGATGCTATTATTATCCCCATTTTACAGATGGGGAAACTGAGGCATTATATACCTCTCTCTCTCCATATATATAACTGCCATTATGATGTTTGCATTACATGATATAGTACACAGAAGAGCAGACTGAGTCAAGAGATCTGCATTCAAGAGATTTGTATTCTTGCCTTTGAGACAATTTCTTTCATTTGTAAAACCCCTACAATGATTATAGAAATCTCTAAATTATAAAAATCTACTAATTGGAAAGGATTTCAGAAGCTATCCAATCCACCATAAACAATCTCCTTCAACACTCAGTGATCATCCAGCTTTTGCTTGAAGGCTTTCAGGGATAAAAAACCACCATCCATTTTACTTTTGGACAACCCTTTATTAGGGTTACCAATAAATAATATAATTCCTAATAATAAAATGCTTTCTGTCTTTAAATATAAATTGTTTTCAATGCAATTTCTACCCATTGTTGCTCCTTCTGCCTTCTAAAGTCAAATGGAACAAATCTAATAGTTATAGATCTTCAGATACCTGAAGTCTCTCTTATTTTTATTAGGTCTTCTCTTCTCTGGGTTAAATATCCCCAATTCTGAGTCCATCATCATAATACTTATCTTCAAGACCCTTCACTATTTTGGCTGTCCTTCTCTAGTTATTGTCAAGCTGGTTAATATCCTTCTTAACAATGTGTTGCCCAATTTTGCACAAACAAAACTAATGCAAACAAGATTAGAAGGGAAGTAACAAATTGGGAAAACATTTTTACAGTTAAAGGTTCTGATAAAGGCCTCATCTCCAACATATACAGAAAACTGACTTTAATCTATAAGAAATCAAGCCATTCTCTAATTGATAAATGGTCAAAGGATATGAACAGACAATTTTCAGATGATGAATTGAAACTATTTCTACTCATATGAAAGAGTGTTCCAAATCACTATTGATCAGAGAAATGCAAATTAAGACAACTCTGAGATACCACTACATACCTGTCAGATTGGCTAAGAAAAAATAATGATGAATGTTGGAGGGGATGTGGACACTGATACATTGTTGGAGTTGTGAAAGAATCCAACCATTCTGGAGAGCAATCTGGAATTATGCCCCCAAAGTTACCAAACTGTGCATACTCTTTGATCCAGCAGTGCTACTACTGGGCTCATATCCCAAAGAAATACTAAAGAAGGGAAAGGGCCCTATATGTGCCGAAATGTTTGTGGCAGCCCTTTTTGTAGTGGCTAGAAACTGGAAAATGAGTGGATGCCCATCAATTGGAGAATGGTTGGGTAAATTATGGTATATGAATGTTATGGAATATTTTTGTTCTGTAAGAAATGACCAGCAGGATGAATACAGAGAGGCCTGGAGAGACTCAACTGATGCTGAGTGAAATGAGCAGAACCAGGAGATCATTATACACTTCAACAACGATACTGTATGAGGATGTATTCTGATGGAAGTGGATATCTTCAACATAGAGAAGAGCTAACCCAATTCCAGTTGATCAATGATGGACAGAATCAGCTATACTCAGAAAAGGAACAATGGGAAATGAGTGTAAACTGTTAGCATTTTCTTGTTTTTCTCCCCAGGTTAGTTTTACCTTCGGAATCCAATTCTTCCTTTGCAAGAACAACAATAACAACAAAAGTCGGTTCTGCACATATATATTGTACCTAGGATATACTATAACATATTTAATATGTATGGGAATGCCTGCCTTCTAGGGGAGGGAGTGGAGGGAAGTAGGGGAAAATTTGGAACAGAAGGGAGTACAAGGGATAATGTTGTAAAAATAAAAAAAACAAAAACAAAAAAACGTGTTGCCCAAAATATTATACTTTAGACAGGGTCTGAATAGGATAAAGTAACAGTAGAATCTATCCCTGCTTACTTATATTGGTATTCACAGCCCTTAGCACAATGATTGGCACCCAATAAGTGCATAACTGATTTACTGATTGACTGACCCTTGAATCTTCTGCTCCCCAGTCCTCCATCCATTCAAGGTTGGCCAAAGTCCAATCCTGGATTACTCTTGCCATCTAATTCTTCTTCTCCTATTCACCTGCTGTTGAAGAAAATCATAGCCGAGACTGACTGGATCCACCACAAATCTATACCATCTGATCTCAACTGCACCCTCAATGCAACAAAGCAATTGTTTTTCTCCACCTTAATTGATTTTCTATCCTACTCTCCACAGTGGCTGTCCACTAACTTCTGTTCCTTCCTCAAGTCTCCAAAGCATTGCTCCTCCCACCCTTATGGCTAAGGATCTTGCTTCTTCCTTGGCTAAGAAAAAAGAAGTTCTTTTTCTTTAGCTTCCTTTGCCCTCCTTTCTGTTCAACTCATAACACTTTGACATCACTTTCCTCTCTCCCCTATCTCTAACTCCCCCTATTTCTGGTGAAAAGGTGGTCCTTCTCACCACCCAAGGCCAACCCTTTTACTTGAACTTATTTCCATCTTCTCCCCTCTTCTCCAGTATTTTGCTTCCATAATTCTCCTCTCTCCCTCCCTTATCTTCAATGCCTTCCTACTTACTGGTTCTACTTGCTACCTATAAATGTGTTCAAGTCATCCTCCTGTTTAAAAAAACCTTTTTAAAATCCTAACATCCTTTCAAATTGGAATTCCATATCTCCTCCCTTTTCATGCTAGAAAAAGCTATCTATCACTGTGTCCACACCTTTTTCTTCTTTCTTCTTGACCTTTTGTAATCTGGTTTTGAGGATTGCCACTCAACTGAAACTGCTCCAAAGTCACCCTTGTTGTCAAGTGCCAAAACTGATGATTTGCTTTAGTTTTCAGCCTTCTTATGACTCTGTTGGTCTTTACTTTCTCTGTATTTTTCATGACATTCCTCTCTCCTATCCATCTGACTGTTCCTTCTTAAATCTCCTTTTCTTGATCATCATCCATATCTAAATGTCAAAATACTCCAAGGTTTTGTGATGAGTTCTCTGTCTCCCGCTATGTCTACTCTTCTTCTTTCTGGGTCTGTGTCTGTCTGTGTCTGTCTCTCTCATACTCTACCCTTCATAAGCTCATATAGATTTTTTTTCCTGTCTACCTTTTAAAAATTGTAGTAATTTTATTTTTAATATTCATTACTTTATGAATCATATTGGGAGAAAAAATCAGAGCAAAAGGGAAAAAAACCATGAGAGAGATTTTAAAAACAGAAAAAAAGGAGTGAACATAGCATGTGTTAATTTAACTCAGTCTCAGTTTTCTTAGCTATAAAGTGAAAGAATCCTAGATTTAGAAAGGAAGGAATTTTCCATATCCCTTTCACAGATGAGTCCCAACATCCCTCTCAGTTTTTTTCTCCCCCGAGGCAGTTGAGGTTTAAGGGACTTGCCCAGGGTTACACAGCTAGGATGGGTTACGTGTCTGAGGGCAAATTTGAACTCATGTCCCCCTGACTTCAGGGCTGGGGCTTTCTCCACTGCCCCACCAGCTGCCCCTGCCCCTCTCAGTTTTAAATCCTCCAACTTTACCGATTGCTTTCCCCAGCCCCAGCCTCTCCATTTCTGACAGGCAGAATGTATTTTTCTCCTCTAACAAACATTTAATCTCTTCCAGGGTAATCAAATCATCTATCCCCCTGACAATGTTTCTATATTTAATTGTTTGATCCTGGGTAGCGTTGCTGGGCTCTAGACAGCTCTTTCTGAATCACAGCCCCACAGTCAGCCTGTATCCCTTCAACCTCTCTTATTAGAGCAGAGAAATTTCATCTGAATGCTAAAGTAAAGCTCCATGTTGGCTGCGAGGCAGCTGAAAGAGCATCGGAGAGGAGAGTATTGGGGAGCCCAAATTCTGATATTGGGCCTTTTACTCAGTCCCTGGGTGACTTAGGACAAGATGCTTCCTCTGAGTCTCATTTTTTCTTCTATAAAAAATAAAGATGAGAAAGTAACTAATAATTCTACCTTCTCCGTGCCCAGATTCTGCCCTGCAAAAGTCCCATCCCTTTTGACCTCCTCAGTTCCCATGCTCTCTCCTCTAAAACCCCTCTCCGCCCCCCAGCCCAGCCCATCTTCGGTGCTGCCTTTCCAGGCTCCAGTGTTCTGTGGCGCCGTTCTCGGGGCTCTAACGTTTTGTGTGTCAGCCTTCGTCTCTTCTGTATCTTTCTGGCTCTCGCCTTAATACTGGCCTACTGTTTGCTTATGTAACAGCGGAGGAACCCAAGCTGCCAAAACAGCCCTGGCCCCATTTCTCATTTTACCAAAGGCGACGAAATGGAGACGCTGGCGCGACCTTTCCGAGGCTCCGAAGAGAAAGCGGACCCAGGCCGGCCAGCCCGCTTTGATGGAGAGACATAATGCACCGGAGGGAAGGAAGCATAAAGGCTGCTTCAGCTCCGGGAAGGAGGAGGGGGCTGCGGGGGGGAACAGTGGGGGGGAGCGTGTCAAGCAGGGTCTCCAGCGCTATCGGCGGAGGATCCTTCCTCGGAGGAGACAATAAAGCCCGTCCTTTATGGAAGGGAGGCTGGCTCCCGAGCCTGAAAGCCGAGCGTGTGAAGGCTGGACAAAGCTGGTCAGCTCCCCGGTGCAGCCCCCGCCTCTGTCTGCTGCGAGAAGGGGGCAGAGCTCGGGGGCCAGCTGGTCTCTGGGGGCGGCCTCTTAGGCCCCCGCCGGACCACCCGGAGGGAGCCGGGAACCGAGGGCCTATTTTTCCAGGAAAGCAAGGAGAGCTTCCAGGAGGAGTCCGAGCTTGGCGGGTAGACTCCGGAAAGATGGGCAGGGGAGACGGGCCCCCACTAGCAGCCGTTGCTACCTTAAGGACCAAGAAGAGGAGAGAAAGCTTCTGCTTCTTCCCTCTCCGCCCCCCCACCCCTCTGCAGCTGCTGCCTGTCTGTCTCCATGGCAACTGGGGCAAAGGCCTGCTCTACCCAGCTTGGAGACGGGTGTTGCAGCCGAAAGGGCGCCGGATTCGGACTCGGAGAGCCTGGGTTCAAATCCCAGCCCTGTGTGCCCCAGGACAGGCCGCGCCAGGTCACTGGGTCTCGGCTTGTAAAATAAAAGGCTGGGGACCGTCTAGTCCCTCCAGCCCCGAGGGCTGCAAACCCACCCACCCGAAGTAAGGGAATAGACTGGTCCTGGGGTGGGAGGGGGGACACGCAGGAGGATTGGGGGAGAGGCGCTGAACATGGGGAAAAGCGGACCTCTGTCTTCCAGGGAAGGAGAAAATCAAGGCACCCCCGCCCAGCCCACGAGTACGCCCCGTAATCACGGGACAATTCAGTCCTCTACACTCTCCAGCTGCTGTCGGGCTCCTAGCGGGATTTCCCAGAGCAGATGGCAAAGGGCAGGCCCTTTGTGGAGCCGTTCCCCTTCCAAGCCCCGGCCCCCAGCGCTCGGTGGCGAGGGTGGCGCCCGGGCCTTCTCAGCTCGGGGCTTTGGCGGTCTGGAGACCTCGCTCAGAGCCTGCCCTGCGTCAGTAGACCGGGGGCGGGGGGCGCAGGAGCTTCACCGTCCGCTCTCCCCTTTCTCTCCTCCATCCCGTCCGGTAATAAAAGACGCTCGCGATTTAGAGGAGTTTGGAGGGGAGAGAGGAGTTTCCTCCCATTTGGTTACTTTCAGAAGATGCTAATTGAATAAGCTCCCTGGAGATGGGGGCCAAGGGGAATTCTTGAAAAGTGGGGAGAATGATGAGCTTCCCTACCTAGGTAGTACCCCGGTCACTTGCATAGGCGTTAGAGCGGAATAGAATTTAAGCTCTTTGAAGGCTTTGTCTGCATCCCCCGTACCTCGTGCTTGGGAAATTGTAGGCAGGTAATAAATGCCCCCCTAGACTGTAAGCTACCCAAGGTCAGGACTAGTCCTTACTTATTACCTCTGCGCCTCTGCCCCGCTCCCTCCCCCTTAATGGCTGGCTGTTGAATGGGAAGACCTAGGTGGTCACTAAAAATCAAAGCATTCCGCGTTGCAGAGGGCTCATCCTACGGAGAAGTCAGTTTTCTCGCCAGGGGAATGAGCCCAAGGGGAATCTGTTTTGCTTTCGGTAATTGGGACTGGTGGAAGCCAAAACCACGGGTCCAGAGGAAAACTGGCTCCCACAGTCTGATGCCCTCTGGGGAGCAGCAGGGATGCTCCCGAGCCACGTCTCCACTGGTGGGAAGAAAACAACCGACTTCAACGCTCCCCTCCCCCTCAGGGAGGGACGTGGTGCCGTCTTCATGCATCCAGCTAGAGTGGGGCCCAGTGGAACCTTTATATTCCTGGCTCTCTGTGGCACTGGGAATAATAGCGTCTGCCTCACCAGGTCCTGTAAGGCTCAAATAAGATAATCTTCACAAAGCATTTATGGCAACGTCTGGCACTGCGCAGGTACTCCCCAGCATGGGCTACATAAACGCTTATTCTCTTTCTCTCACTTGCCCACCTCTCTGTGCCTCAGTTTCCCCTCCTTGTACAAGGGGCATAACCCCTTTTTCTTACTGTTTTATTATATTTTTCTTCAGATGAAGTCTGAGGCAACAGGATTCTCAGCACAAGAGCCCTAAATTGTAGAATGTCAGGCTTAGAAGGGGCTTTAGAATCCAACTCCCATTCTACACACAGGACGGGAAGTGATTTGCTTCAGAAAAGGAAAACTCCATAATGATGATGATAATAATGAGGCGTTTGAGGGATGGCTCAGTCTGGAGACAGCCCTGAGAAGAGGCCCCCCCTTCCTAATCTGGGCTCTGCCCCTGCCTGTCTTCCCTCTGGGGCTCATTTAGTTGCTTGTGAAATGATGATAATAAGTGTGACCCTTCCCCGGGAGGGAGATGGGGAGAAGTCTGGGCTGGGAGGTGGGAAAAGGAGGGATGATAACAAAGCAAGAGCCTCGGAGCAAATCCCCAGACCAGGAGCTCGGGAGCTGGGGTCATCTCCCTCCATTCATTCACCCACTTCTCGCGGGGCTACATTGAATTCTTTATCTTACTGATTTTCAGCCTCTCAGAAAGAAAGTCAGAGCAGATGCAAGGCCAGAAGGAGCTTTCAACACAGGCATTTGTGGAGATGGAAATCGGTCGTACTAGATCTGCTTCTCCCTCCCATACACATCCCCCTCCTTTCTGCAAAGAGATACAGAGGGAAAGGGAGGAACTACAGGGAGAGATAAAAAATGTCAAGTGCTTGCTGGTGATTGGGGGGGGGGGAGCTGGGGGATAGACAAGGAATATGTGGGGAAGGACCAGTGGGAGCTTCTCCCTGGGACCTTCAGTGCCCGGCCTTTCCCCTAGGATCAGACCCAGACTACTGCTCCTTCCAGAGAGCCGGGCGTGGGTTGGGAGCCTGTGGAGTCTGTTAAAGATAAAACCAGCACTTGGAGGGAGAAAAATGTATTCTCCCAGTTATGATTTAAACATGGCCGTGAATGGAATAGCAATGGGCTTTTTATTTTAAGCATCGAGGGGAGAGATGAAAATAGAACAGGCGTGTTAAAGCGATGCAGGTATTTGGAATCCAGGCACCATATTTCAAACAGCATTAATATAAAAAAGAAATATAAAGCATCTTTAAAATTTTTTTGCAAAAATCTTTATTTTTCAGAGAGCTTATTTCACTGTGATTTTCATTTGAATAAAATCATAAAGCGTCTTAAAATTTTTAAAAAATTCTACTTTCAGATAGCTTATTTCATTGTGATTTTAATTTTAAAATCATAAAGTCTTAAATTTTAAAAAATATCTCTATTTTTTCAAGAGAGCTTATTTCACTGTGATTTTAATTTTAATAAAATCATTTTAGAATCTAAGTGCTGGAAGGCACCTTAGAACAAAGAGTTGCCACAACTGGGAAGGATCTTAGAACAAAGAATGTATGATTTGGAAGAGATTTTAGAGTATAGAATTTTAGAGTTGGAAGGGATCTTAGAAGCCTTCCAGTCTATAATAACTCACATTTATTTGTTTAACAAGTGTTTTACCAAGTCCTTTCTTCCCACTTCTTTCATTTTACAGATAAGGAAACTGAGTCCAAAAGAGGAAAAGGGATAACACAAGTAGTATGATATCACCAGTGAGCTAATTCACAGTGGTGGACTGAGACTAAGGAAACCACCCAGCCCCAGGCTGTATCCTCCTTGGGGGTAGAGTCAACAATTCAATAATCATAGTCATTTCACACTTAGATTTTGATAAATGATTATAGAGCAATTCTCTTCCCGTATTCTATAACCTATATATAACTTTAGCCCCCTCCCATTCTGCCCTCACTGATTCCCTGAGGCAGCTTTGCCCTCCGCTCTTGGATACCCTGGCATCCTTCAAGGCTGAGCTGCAGAAGCGCCTCCTGGCTAAAGGGGTCATTCCTGAGACCCCTTCTGTCCCCCAATACTGGGACCTTTCTCCTTCCCCCAGATCATTTGGTTATATTTTATATTTTCTTATTTACATATACTTTGTTCCCATCCCCACCAACTAGTAGGATGTAAACTCTTGTTTTCAGACCCCCAGTCCTATCCAGTGGAGTGTTTGGCACATGGTAAGCATTTAAATACATTTTGTTCAATTGATCAGTTAACAAATATAGGTGCTGATTACAGGTACTCAGGAAGCAGCCTCCTTCTATCAGCAGAAACCACAAGTTCAGGCAGCTGGTCATGGTATTTTGGAGCCAGAAGGGTCTGAGTTCTAATCCAGAGTTGGCCACTTACTAGCTGGGTGATTTATTATCACTTGACCCCCTTTTGAATGACAAGTCATTCTGCCTCAGTTTCCTCATCTGTAAAAGGGGTTGTGAGAATCCAATGAAATACTCATTGTAAAGAGCTTAGCATATGGTAAATGTTAGATAAATGGTAGCTATTATTATTGCTATTAGCTATTATTGGTTACACACATAAGTATCTATAAAATAAATACAAGTTGCGTTTTTTGTTTGTTTTTTGAAAAGTCCCAAAGCCGGTGCTGGAGTTGAGCTATGAAAAGAAAACTAAAGATTTCAAGAGTTAAAAGTGAGCTGGGAGTGCACAACAGGAAGGGGAGTTGGCCAGTGCGAAATGTCCAAGGAGAGAGATGGGGAACTGTGTGTGAAGGACATTTAAGACTGTACTGTACTGGATTGTGGCTGGATTGTAGACAGTGTATGCAAAAGGAATAATACAGAATAAATCTGGAAAGGAAATTAGAGCCAAAAGGAAATCAGAGCCAAATTGTGTGAAGAACTATTATTAAATACCTAATATTGGTTACATATTTATTTTAATTGTATTAGCTCACATTTACATAGTGCTTTAAGATTTTAAATATTCAATTTCATCCTTACAACCACTCTGGGAGATAGGGACTATTATTATCCTATTTTACAGATGAGGAAATTAAGGCAAACAGTTAAAGTGATTTGCTCAGGGATTTATAGCTAGTGTCAAATAATGGATTCTGACCTCAGGACATCAAGTGCAGCATGCTATGCACTGTCAACTAGCTGCCGTAGTATATTTCTTTCTTTTTTTTTTTACATTGAAATCATATAAAACATATTTCCATATTAGCCATGTTGCAAAAGGAAACTTACACAAAAAACTTAACACAAAAATATTCATTCCACACTTAGATTTTGATAAATGATGATATAGCACATCCCCTTCCATTATTCTATATCTTCTGAACAAAAAACCAAAGAAAACAAAAAAACTCTGCTTTAATTTGCACTAGAGTTTGCCAGTTTTCTCTGGAGATGGAGAGCATCTTTCACTATGGGTCCTTTGGAATTGTCTTACATTATAATAGTGAAATCTTTCAAGGTTTAATCATTCTCCCTATCTCTGACCTCTTAGCTCCCTACGCAACATATCTGGTCTCCCTCTCAGCTCCATGCCTTATTGCTCATGTCTCATTCCCTCCATCCTCAAGCTTCCAAAAGCAGACTATTCTGGATACAGCTCCCTACCCCCATCTTCTCTTTTAAAAAGCAGGTTTCTTCTCCTGCTTCTGAATACTGCTCCATATTCACCTCTTCTGAGGTGACAGTCTCACACTGTGTTCATGCTCCTTTCAGCATCCCCACCTGCTGCTGTCATTCACAGGGGAATCATTTCTTTTAATTCTCAAAGTAGATCCATTTCACTATATCCTACAGCTGTGACTTTGTCCATTGACCTATGTGTGTCCCGTCTCCTATCAATCTATCAAAAAGCATTTATTAAGTGCCTGTTGTGTGCTGGCTCTAGGATTAGAAAGACAAAAAGGAAATAATCTCTGCCCTTGAGATTAGCTTTTATCGGGGGACTACAATGTGTACATACAAGCAAAATGCTTTATCTATAGACAATTCCTGATCCTGCCACTAATTCATTGGAACCTTCCCAATTTGGGTCTGTTTTCTCCTCTATAAAATGGGATATTTGAACTGCAGGATCTAGGCGGTCCCTCCCAGTTCTGATAGTCCATGACATCTGCACTGCTTGGATTGACTTCAGTAGCATCAGTGCCTTTCCAGGAAAAGTTCATCACCAAAAACTCATCACCATAGAGACTGCATCTATCGGTGCCCTCAGAAATGTCTGCCCTTCTGATTGGAGGGCTGAAGGACAGAGCAAAATCTCCTCCTAAAACCCCCATTTAAAGAGGGCTCAGAAGGCCAGCCAATTCTTCATCTCCCACCAGCTCTAATGCTTGGGGCCAGCTCCAGCATCATCATGTCCTGGTGCTGGGTAACTTCTCTTACTTCATTCAGCTTCATTAGGTCTACTGTCTTCCCCTATTAAGCTTCTTGGCAGCAGTATTTTGCTTATTTGCACCCTGAGCTGAGTACTGTGCCTGGTAAACAGTAGGTAATTCATAAATGTTTATTGGAATATTTTGTAAAACAAATACAGGTCAAAGTTACTAGCAGGGAATGTACAGAAAAGCACTTATGTAGACAGGAGAGTTTAAGAAGAGCTTTGAAAAGAACTATGGATTCTAAGGTGAAGAAAGAGTATTTTAGTATAGGGCAAAGGTTCTTCTTCTTCTTCTTCTTTCTTCTTCTTTCTTCTTCTTCTTCTTTCTTCTTCTTTCTTCTTCTTTCTTCTTCTTCTTTCTTCTTCTTCTTTCTTCTTCTTCTTTCTTCTTCTTTCTTCTTCTTTCTTCTTCTTCTTCTTCTTCTTCTTCTTCTTCTTCTTCTTCTTCTTCTTCTTCTTCTTCTTCTTCTTCTTCTTCTTCTTCTTCTTCTTCTTCTTCTTCTTCTTCTTCTTCTTCTTCTTCTTCTTCTTCTTCTTCTTCTTCTTCTTCTTCTTCTTCTTCTTCTTCTTCTTCTTCTTCTTCTTCTTCTTCTTCTTCTTCTTCTTCTTCTTCTTCTTCTTTTGTCGTAGAACCCTAGGTTGCTGGCGGATGAAGCTTTTGGCCCCTAACTCAGAATCATGTTTTCAAATGCATAAAATAAAAATTTTAAAATCCAATAGGATTAGAGAGAAAAACATTATAATAAAGCACAGCTATGGGGAAAATTTATATTGATCTTTTTGTTTAGTTATGTATTTTTCACTTAATTGTATTTTATTTTTTCTAATTACAAGTTAATTTTCAATCTTCATTTTTGCAAGATTTTAAGTTCCAAATTTTTTCCTTCCCTCCCTTCTCACTCCCCTCCCCAAGGCAGCAAGCAAACTGATAAGTTATACTATACAATTATTTTAAACATATTTTCATATGTCATATTGTGAAAGAAAAATCAGAACAAAAGGGGAAAACCATGAGAAAGAAAAAAATTAGTATGCTTCAACATGTATTCATTCTCCAGAGTTTTTTCTCAGGATGTGGATGACTTTTTTTTGGAAATTTAAAAAAATATCAACAACAATTATTTAAGAACCCCTGGTTTAGGGAATAGCCTATACTAAGACGCAGAGATAGAATATGGGAGTGTTGTTTGGAGGAGCAGCAGCAGGGCTGATTTAAGCCAGACTGGAGAGTCTGGATGTAGGTTGGAGCCAACTTGGGAAGGGTTTTTAAATCCCTGAGCTTAATGAATAACCCGTGCATTAGGAAAATCACTGACAACCTTGTGGAAGATGGATCACGGAGAGGGCAGAGGATTCTCTTGATGGCTCCTGCCCCATGAGACCAGGAACTTCCCTGAGGATGGGGGCTGCGTCTCCTCCAGCTTCATACATTATGTTCCCTTTACACAGGGCCTGTGGTTCTTTTATCAGACTATAGTTTCAGTAGGTTAAAACACTGTCTCTCTCTCTCTCTCTCTCTCTCTCTCTCTCTCTCTCTCTCTCTCTCTCTCTCTCTCTCTCTCTCTTTTTTCCTCTGAGGCTGGGGTTAAGTGACTTGCCCAGGGTCCCATGGCTAGGAAGTGTTAAGTGTCTGATGGATTTGAACTCCGGTCCTCTTGACTTCAGGGCTGGTGCTCTCTCCACTGTGCCCCCTAGCTGCCCCAAAACAATGTCTCTCTACTTGGACCAGAGATCTCTGGCTGGATCCGTTTTGTTGGTAAAACCACATACACTCACACACACACACACACACACACACACACACACACACACACACACACACACGCCAGCTAAGGAATGACAACAGACTATACCAGACAGCATCGAACTGAATTAGATGCTGAAGAATGGATGGCATTGATAATGGTGGAAATTCTTTGGGAAGATTTCATAGAGGAAGCATATCTAGAAATGGTCCTGGGAGGATGAGTGAGATTTTGAAAGACTGGTAGAAAGCCCATTGTCCTTGGAATGAGAAGCCCTGGCTTATACCAGCCAGGTGCCCTTTGCCAACTCATGGGGCATCAAGGTGGCACAGGGGATCGTGTTGAGCCTGGAGTCAGAAGAACCTGCCTCCAGCCTCTGACACTTACTGTGTCACCCTGGGCATGTCACTTAACCCCTGTTGGTTTCCATTTATAAAAGATGATAATCATAGCATTTAGGTCCCAGGGTCATTGTGAAGATCACGTGAGGTAATAATTGGTGCCTGGCACACAGTACAAATGTTAGCCCTCATTATTGTTATTCCTTATAATCTCACTGAAGTCTCACTTTCCTTATTTATCAAATGGGGTTAATGATAATACTAATGATAATTGCTCTTAACTTCTCATAGTTATTATGAAGATTAAATAGAATAATCCATGAAAAACACTTAGGTTATGTAAAAAGGAACACATTGCTTGACTATTATTACTGATGCATTAGAAGAAGCACTGGGGTCTAGAATTAGGAGCCCAGGATTCTAATCCAGCCCTTCTACTTACCAGCTGGTTAACTCTGAAGTCACTTCAAAACTGTCCAAAATTGCAGCTGGGGATAAATAATAATACTTATTCTATCTACCTTGTGGGATTGCTGTGAATGCCGGTAAGGAAATACTTGCAAATACTTTGTAACCTAACGCTGGCTCCCCTTCCTAGATGTCTGGTTTTTTTGTTTGTTTGTTTTGTTTTTTGGAGGTTTTTAAAGCTATAAAATGAGGGGGATTGGTCTGAAACATTTCTAAGGCTCCCGTCAGCTCTGAGTCTTACAACCTTATCCTTATTCCTCCTAATTTATTTCTGCCCCAGAGAAGGGCTCTGCCCATAGGAGGCAGGTTGTCCAAGGGGTGACTTCAGACTGAAGGATCTGGGCAGTTTTTCTTCCGAACTGGGAATTATCAGCTGCTGTCACCTCAATTTGTGCTTAGGGACTGGGTTCATTGGACATTCCCCCTCTGAGGTTACCTAAGGGGTCAGGGTCACAGCTCCAGGGCCTGAGCCAGAGACTTCCACCCATTCTTTTTCTTTCCCCGTCCTTGCACACTAACAAGACCGGAAGGTGAGGGGGGGGTTAGGGGTGAAAGGCATCTGCCAGTTAGTCCCTCCAACCTCCTGCCAGTCTGGACTGAGGAAGGAGACCAAACTTCCTTTCCTTTTGGTCTCCAGCTCCACCTAGTCCAAATAAGACAGACTCAAAGCATACCTCTGAACTGCTCTCAACCCATGAGGAAGGGCGATGGGGAGGAGAGGGGAGCCACAGTGCTCAGAACCTGACCTCCTGGAGCAGAGCTTCCCTCTGGGGGAGCCCTCCCCCCAACTCCATCATTTCACAACCAGGGTATGGTGTGTGTGTGGTGGGGAGGGGATGATGGGACTGGAGAGCATACCATTTAGATGATCAAGTAAAGAGCTAAAGAATATAAGGATGAAGAAATTATTTAGTAGTGGCAGAGGGACAATGAAAGAAACTGCAAGTTTTTAAGTCTGTTTGGGGGAAGATATTGGATCTGTTCTGCTTGGTCCCAGAGGCCAGAACCAGGAGCATCTTAGGGAGGAAGGCAGGCAGGGAAGCTGCAGCGAGGCAGATTCTAGGTCAATATAAGGAAAAGCTTTCTACTCATCAGAGCCGGCCCAAAGTGGAAATTGAGCTGCTTTGGGAGGTAGGGAGCTCCCTGTCACTTTGAGTGGAGACATCATAAAGGCAATCCTGTTTAGTTATAAATTGGACTGGCTGCCATGTGAGGTCCCTTTTAGTTCTGAGAGCTTATATGACTGAGCACATAAGATCCTGGATAAACCCCCATTCTTTCTGGGACTTTATTTCTCCATTTGTAAAGTAGGGAAGAAAAAACTCCTTTAATAACCTCTAGGAAAGACATGCCATGAAACAACTCTCAAGTACTTAAAAGAACATCCCACTGGCTTACTATTCTTATTCTTCCACAAGTAAGCTTCTAATGCCTCAGGATGACAAGGAAAGATCTTGGAATTTGGAAGGCCATATCTGCAGAGGGCAAAACGAGGCAGACTTTCACCCAGTGGGTGCAGGCCCAGGGCAAACGACTGTATCTCTGCCTTCTGAGGAAGTCTGGGTTTCATACAGACACATCACTAGGTTAATCTCAGGGTGATGATTTTCTTACTATAGAACTCTCAAAATAGTAATTATCAAGTTGTAGAGCGGTTGTGATACGTGTGGGTGGAGTGAGCACCCACTGCAGTCACAGGTCTTGAAGTTGTATTTTTATCATCATCAGTCCTGAATGGCTTAGGTGCACCTCTGTTCTGAGGCAGGGAGCGGGACTGGGCCATTAGGAAACCATACCACTGGCTCTGGATGGGCCACATCTAAGGGGTCAGGAGAGGAGTTTGGTCAGGGTGTTGGGGGATGAAAGGGGAACTTTGAGGAAAAACACGAGGAGGAAGAATGAGCCCTCTAGGCCTAGGAGAAGCAGGTTCTGACTAGCAGGGACTCTGGGACAGGGCAGCAGGATCCTAAGTCCAGGGGAGGGGGAAGCTCGGGCAGTTTGCTTTAGAGTGGGCTTGCAGGGCTGCTTTGGCCCAGTATGTCCACATCTGTTTCAGACCCATAGACTGAGGCTTGCCCACAGGTGTTGGTTTTCAGGGGCTGGTTTGAGGAGGGGGTATCCTTCACCTGCTACCTGTGAGCCTGATATTTTCCTGGAATATACTATGCTGACTTCTGCCTTTGGTGCTTTTGTTGATCTCATCAATCTCCAGCTTCTTCCCTTCCTTCCCTCTCCTTTTCCTGAGAAGTATGTGGAAATGGGAAGGGCTGCCTTAGAGACAAGTAGGCTTCTCTTCATTGGTTATTTTCAAACAAAGGTCAACTGACTGAGCGCTTGGGTACAAAGCAGGTTTGGACAAATTGCTTAACTTCTCTGGGGATGTTTCCTCAATCAAAAAATGAAGGCTTTGATTGATGATCTTTAAAATGCCTCTAAGCTCTAAATCCAGCATCCACTGAGGTTTTACTTTCCCCATTCTTTCATCATCCTAAGGGTCCCTTACAGAACCAGCAGGAATCACAGAAGTCTTCCCTAAGCCCCTGGGCTGGGGGAGCAGGTGATGATGGGGTCCACAGGGACCCAGAGCTTGCCTCTGCTGGATGATGTCAGCGCCAGATGGGGATGGGCTCAGAGAGTATGACATAACCACAGTAATGACGCCCATGTTCTGTTTGCAAAAGCTTTTGCCGTGCATTTCCCTTTCTCCCCAAGGCAGCAAGTAATCGGATGTAGGTTAAACATGTACAGTTCTTCTAGCTGAATTGTTTGGTTTCAGTTCCAGTCGCACTTTCTGTCACAGGGCCCACTTCAGAAGTTACTTAATGCAGTTCTCTTGTTTTGCAGCTAAAGAAACTGCAGACCACAGAAGTTAAGCGATTTCCCGAAGAAGTAAATAAAGGGCAGAGCAATATTTAAACTCTGTTCTTAATCCCAGACCTCTTTCACAGAATCACATTTTCCCTCATAGTTTCAGCATAGGAGGGACTTCAGAAGCCATTTGGGCTAAATTGTATCTGAAAGAGAACTCTTCTTATGGGGGGGTAACTAGCAGGGCCACAATTCAAACCCAGGGCCTCGGACCCCAAAGCAGCCCTCCCATCCTGCCTCATAGTGAATTCTTCCAGATGGGCATGTCAATGTTCCTTGCAGATTCTGAATCCTACAGATCACCAGCTCTCATTTTTTGTTTAGCAGCTCACGCCTCTAATTCTTTACGGGTGACAAAGGTGAGGTGTGACCTCACAAGGTCAACAGCATCAAGATTATCCCCACTGTACAAAGGAGGAAACTGGGGCTCCTCCTGGAAGCCTGGAGCCAGGTCTTATGATTCGAGGGTTTGTGATCTTTCTACCTCAGAAGGCCCCTAGATGAGGCAGAATACTCAAGCAAGACAATCGTCTCACTCATCCTTTATACTCCAATTCTATTAATTCAGTCTAAAATCACATTGGATTTTATTTATTTATTGGGGGGGAGAGAAAAGAGACTCTTGGTACCAGACCAATATTTTAGACATTAATATTTCATAGATTTCTTTTTTAAATAGTATTTTAATTTCCCAAATACATGCAAAGATAGTTTTCAACATTCACTTCTACAAAACCTTGTGTTCCAAATGTTTCCCCTTCTCCCCAAGACAGCAAGTAATCTGATGTAGGTTAAACATGTACAGTTCTTCTAAACATATTTCCATATTCATCATGCTGCTATTGCACAGATTTCTTCTGTAACCTCAGATTATAGTGGAAATATATATGTATATTATACATAGTATATATTAAACAGTACAGTTCTTCTAAACATATTTCCATATTCATCATGTTGCTATTGCACAGATTTCTTCTGTAACCTCAGATTATTATATATATATATATATGTACATATACATATATATATATATGTACATATACATATATATATTCAATCCCAGACTATTTCTCAGAACTGGTCACCCATTTCCGGGAAAGTGGAGAGTCTACCAATCCTACCCTCACTGCTGACCCAGTAACTGCCCTGCAAAGAGGTGCTCAGATATTCCTCCATTTACAAAGAGGAGCTGGGTGAACAGGTGCATCCAGGGGATCCGCTGGCCCAACTGGTTTAGTCAGCAGAAATAGGCTGTTGTTCTGAGCTGTGGGTGGGGAAGGGGAGCATAGGGTAGTATGATAAGAGTGGAGGTCAGAAGACCCAGACCAAATTCCCAACTCACTCTAATTTTGTTTTTTGTTAGCTGTGTCCGACTCTTCGTGATCCCATTTGGGGTTTTCTTGGTAAAGATAGGAGACTGCTTTGCCATTTCCTTCTCCAGCTCATTTTACAGGCGAAGAAACAGAGTTAAGTGACTTGCCCAGAGTCACATAGCTACTAAGGGTCTGAGGCCAAATTTGAGCTCCTGACTCTAGGGCTGGCACTCTATCCACTGCACCACCAGCTGCTTTATTATTAGTTGTATAATCCTGATCACATCGCAATATCTCTGTAAAATGAAGAGATGACTCTGATGGTTCCTTCTAGTTCTAAAGGGCCTGTACCACTAACTTAGCCTGAACTCATTTCATTAAATCTAATAAAAACCACAGGCTTTGGAGCAAGAAGGAAACTCAGTTCATCAAAGCTGAAAAGTGAAATGATCTCCCCAAGTTCACACAGATCATCAGTAGCCACCCTGGGATTTGAACCAAAGTGCCCTGATGTCCCATGGAGGATCCTTTCTGTTATACCTCACTGCTTTGGGTTTCCTACCCACCAGCAGCTAATCAAAAAGGAGTGAGGAGGCTGCTCAGAGCCAGACACAGAAGGTTAGTGGGGAAAATCAGAGTTATAAGGTGTAATGAGAGCCCAGTGACTCATAACAAAGGAAAAAGGCAGAACAAATGTCAAAAGGAGATGGGGGCGACTTAAAAGTCTTCATTGCCTGGGGACACTGAGCATATGGACATATGAACATATGGGCATATATTCCTTTCGGTCTTTTAGAGACATTACTGTTTGAATAGCACACTTAGATCCTTGGCTCATTAAGAAAATGCTTGTGTTCAATAATCCCCACTTTATTTTCCCAACTCCAGCATTTCTCTGGTGTCTCATGCATCAACACATGGAGATCAAAGTCTTGCCAGAAAGGTTTCCAGTGTGGGTCCAGCACTTGCTGCTCAAGGGCCAGCCTAGCTAAGTGTAAAGAGGCCCCCTTCAGGAATCACTTTTGGGGCTGCTGCATCTATTAAGGAAGGAAGGAACTGCAATCTTCTGTCAGGGAAGAATAGTCTTTTGTCTGCGTTGATGCAATTAAAAGATCCTTTTGAAATCATATCACAGACTAACCTTCATGCTGAAATATGCAGTATAGAAAAGTTTCCATAAAAATTATCTAGATTTTTAAAAAATTCACTGGCTAAGCTTGTGTTAACTGGAAAATTCATTCTTTTCTTGGATAGCTTATCCTAGTAATGCTGGGTAAATGAGGTGTCACCATAGTACTAAGGGCATATGTGCTTGCTGATGAAAGAATGAGGTGAATTAGGTTTCCAGTTTTCCATCCATCTCCTTTAACTAACAGTTCTGAACCACTTTTACTTAAAATTTATATTATTTCCAAAGTGCTTTAAGGCTGACAAGCACCTCACAAACTATAAAGTAGAAAACTTGAATGTACTTATTTCCATTTTTACAGATAGGGAAATTGAGGCCAGAGAAGCCAAATGGCTTGCCATGGTCATACAGCTAGTAAGTGAAAGAGCCGGGCTTTGAACCCAAACCTTGTTTCTTCTATTACATAATGTTACTGTCACAAGTTGGGGAGAGGGGGACATAGACCAGGTTTCCCTCTCTTCCCCCAAATAAAGGGTATTTCCTAACCCAAGCTCCTCTGTCCTCACCAATCCTCAAAGGGAGTTCAGGTCCAAGCATATGGCTCTCCCCACCACCGGCCCCTTAAGGGCCAGGTTTCACATGCAATATTTCTGCCAGAAATCTCCCAAACTTCCTTGGAGAACTCCTATGCATCTGCTTCTCCCCTTCTCAGGGCTTGGCTCCTGGGGTAGCCTCAAAAGGCTATCTCCCATTTGATCCCTGGAATCCTTCTAACGAGGTTGGTCACTGGGGCCTTGGCTCCCACTCCCCCCAACCCAGCCCCAGAGAAGCCAGGCTCTTTCTGCCACAGCATCCTCCCTGTAACTCTCAGTTCACCAGCTGGTTCCCACTTTGCTTTTGGAATAAACACCTTTTGGAGAAGCTGGGAGGCCAGGTCCTGACTCTGATATAATCCTCACCGCATTCCCAGCCCCTTTTGATTGGGTATGGGGCTCAGACTGAGGAGATAAATATAGCTTCAAGTTAAGTTCATGGAATGGGGGTACGGAGGACTCTGCCTCCTTTCCTGGAGAATGGAAGACAAGAAAGGAAGACAGAAGGTAAAAGCAGGTCCAGATGGCTTCCCATCTTGGTTTAATGCAGATTTGAAAGACTATTACAATATATATCATTCGGCAAATACATGCGTATTCATCTCAGTATGATTTCCCATCAACAAACACCAAAGCATGGTACAAATCATGGTAGAAAATGGAATCTGGACTTCACAAGTTATTCCGCAGCCACAGGTGGCCCCTCAGTGTCACTGTGACCCCCTCCAGCAGGGGCCAGGCCCCCAAACCGAATGATAAAACAGGTTGCTCCCCAGGCTCTTCCAGAGAGCCAGGAGGACCAAGCGGCCTCTGGTAACAGTGGCTGGTACAAGGGGACGCTTAATAAGACGATGATTGTTCTTGTCCTGGGCTCACCCCGCTCCTGCTGATTTCCAGCTGAGGTTGTTGTTGACAAAGCCCTGGAGAAACCCCAGCGCCATGAAACACCCAACACCCCAGACTGCAGCACCGCTCTCAGTCTCCCTTGCTTTCCCCCAATGTGGTCCCCCTCATTAAATAAGTATTTTCAAGGAACTGTGTGGCCAGCACTGTGCCAATCATTGTGCAGATTAAGTATAAGACTGGCCCTGTCCCTTAATGGAGCTCACGGGCCAGAAATTAAAGTGCTCTGATCTTATCAAATATCTTTGGAGAGGAATAAAGGCACAGATCTCAGATTTAGAACTGAAGGCTTAGAGGTCGTGGGGTCCTCCCTTTACAGAGGAGGAAGGGAAGTGGAAGGAAGGAAGTGGAAGCAAGGTTTGCTGGTATCACATGACTAGTGTGTGGGATTTGAGGGGTTAAGGAGATGCTGTGAAAATAGTCACGTGGAGAAATGATCAGTTACCTTCCCTAGGGCATTAAAAACAGGACAGAGCCCATCAGAAATTGTCTGAGGCTCTTTCTGAAGACAAAGGGAGTAATGGGCTGACTGACCCCTGGCAGTCCCTAAATGCGCTTCTGCAACATTGCCTATGGTTGGGGAAAACAGTGTTCTCAAATACATGGACCAGTATCAGATTGGCTGATACCAACTGTGCTCCCAACTAAATTTTCTTGGGTCACAGATAACATGGAAGGGGAATAAACAGGGACTCTCAGGGACCACCCAGGCCATCCCTGGAGGCCTTTGTGGATAGACATCTCGACAAAGTAGCCTAAAGAAAGTTCTGGTGCAGATATACAGAATAAGAAGGATTATATCCACACTGGGGCCTCCAGAGGAGAGAATTAGGATGAATGGGAGTAAATTACAAAAGTAAATTTAACATGAGGAAAAGCTTCTTCAACACAAGAGCTGTCTAAAAATGGAACAGTCTGCTTTAGCAAGCAGTGAACTCTGCATCTTTAAAAGCATTCAAGCAGAGAGGCTAGAGAGCCACAGAGGAGGAATTCTTGCGTAGGATAAAAAGACAGACTAGACAGACAATCTCTAGATTTCCTTCCAAGTGCTCTCCAGACAAGAACTACAAATCAGTGGGAGCTCTGCCCTGCCCTGAAATCACACCCTTCCTTACAGGAGTCAATCTGGCAGGGGAGTGGAGGGGTTGGCTAGAGGTGAAGCTCTAGGATCCACCCAACTGTCCATGTGCCCTGGAGGTATCAGGTTTTGGATTTCACTTCAGTCCACGGTCTGGCTCAGATCACCTCCAAGTTCTAAGTGTGAGTTTCAAATCAACAAAAGTCAAAGATAAAAGTACCCAATCCCTTCAATCAGCAGCATGATTATCTGCTCTTGTAGGAAGCTTTCTAACAAGAGATCAAGGATGTCCCATGAATTTGGCAATTTGGGTCAACCCCACTCAAACTGGAAAAAATCTGGCTTCAGTTGCCGTTCGCCAGATGGCCAACATCTTTAGAGACTGCTCAGCTGGTGTGGGGCCCCGGGGGCCACAGATGGTCCAACACCTTCAATGAGGCTGTCCCACTGATCATAATCTTCTTTTAGTTCTGTGGAATGAGAAGGGAACAAGTCAAAGATCTGTGCTGTGCTGGAGGAGGTGAGAATGACTGGTCAGTGAATGGGCTCGGGAACATGAGGTTTGTTCATGTGAGGACCCCTCTCCCCCCAAGCCTACCCCCAGCTCACTCTGACTCCACTCCAGCTTGCCAGACTTATCTTGTACTCAGCACTGCTGCCTAACTGAACTGCTTACTGTTGGGGGTTATCTGTTGCCAGACACGATAAAGAAAGGAGCTGAGATCTCCACTTGTCTGTAAGGAGCTCATCCTGTCCTGTCCTTGGGCTCTGGTTGAGGGAGGGGGCAGCCCCTGATCTTAGGGAGCTTATAGGCTGAGGGATGGGAGACAGGATAAATGCCTCAGGACCAATTCTATGACAATATGACGGAGAAAGGAGCTTCATCAATAAATGTCCCAAAGTGCCTAACTGAAGAGGGCATTCTCATGACTGGAGTTCCTGGAGTTCAAGGGGGGGCATCTAGGGAGGTGGGCCATGAAGACTGAACGATACTATCTCTGCAAGGGGGCACACATTCTGAGCTGGCTTCTCTAGAAGTGAGGACCAGTTATACTCTCAGCTCATTTACCAAATCGCCCAGAATGCTATTATTTTTTCTTCCACAGAATCATAATTTCAATTGGACAAAACAAATCGTTAAACCACATAAACCATCTGACTCAATTAATACTTCTACTTGGCATATAAGTCGAAGCCAGAGGGAGCGAGCCCAGGCACATTGAAACATTTATGGCAGAGCTTTTGTCAAAGAACTAGAAAGAGAGTGAGTGACCATTGTTTGGGAAATGGCTGAACAAATTATGATGCATGAACAAGAGATGCATTACTGGGCCATAAGAAACAATAAATACCAGAAATTTGAAGAAATTTAGGAATTCATGAATGAACCAATGCAGAGCCAGATGAACAAGGACTTCAAAAAGTAAAAGGAAAAGGAGAGTGAAATGATGTTAGAACTCTGGTCATTGGTGAAGTACACATTCCTCCCACTCTTGGCAGAGAGATGGTGGACTGTATGTGCAGAATAAGGCATACATTTTAAAGCATGGCCAAAGTGGTTTTTTTATGTGATTCTACTTCTTTATTATAAAGTAGGGGTCTACTGAAGAGAGGGGGAGAGGGAGGGAGAGAGAGAGACAGAGACAGAGAGAGGCAGAGACAGAGAGACAGAGACAGAGAGAGAGAAAGAATGTGGAGTGAAAAGCTTTTCAATAAAATATTTTTAAATAAAAAAAGATTTATAATTTCTACATCAACACAAGTTGCACTCTATCCCACAATGTCTTATCAAACAGTTTCATAAGATGTATTCCTCACCTGATAAGTAACTTGTTGGTGATTAATTAATCTCTGCTCTAAGCTAAACTGGTCCTCAGGCCAAAGAAGCACATGATCTAGGTCTTTTTAAACTGGTGGGACCTGGTAAAGCTTCAGTTCTATTGAACAGCCTTGAGGAGCCCAGGGTGACCTCCATATCATGATGAGAAACTAGAGGAGGCCCAGGGTAGTTCAGTGACATGCAGAGAGTCACAAAGCATGTCGGGGGCAGGATTGAGACTTGAACCTAGGCAACCCTACTTTTAGTTATACATTCTTTCTACTAGAAAATATTCATCCCACTCCTCTTTTACCACTTTACTAAAAAATTTTTTTTCATGCTCAGGCAATTAGGGTTAAGTGACTTGTCCAGGGTCACACAGCCTGGAAGTATTAAGTATCTGAGATCAAATTTGAACTCAGGTCTTCCTGACTTTGGGACTGGTGCTCTAAATACTGCACCACCCAGCTGCCTCTTCATCCTACTCCTAATCACATTTTCCTCTTTCCCCAAATCTCTGAGTTCCCAATCTTTTCAACACAAAGCCTTGTCTCTTCCCCTCTCTGGTCCTCCTCCATAAAGCTCTTCCCTAACCCGCTTGCAGCCCCTTCACCACACTCTTACCAAGGTGTTTCTGTAGGAATGCCAGCATGGCCTGCACCACAATCTCTTGACCCTTGTAAGGGTCCAGCTTCCCTCGGGTTCGGGTAGAGAAGAATTTACCGAGCAGATTTCCAGTCACAAAAGTAAAATCACTTTGACTCTGATGAACAGAACCACTAAAAGGGAAGAGAAACAACTGTTTGAAGAAGTCATATCTACCATCAGAATCTGAAGCTGGAGCTGTCAGAGCTCTTAAAAAAACAGAACATTTGTCTGGAAGGAGATTTAAAATGGAGTTGTCAAACTCTGGGAGACTGGCCCAAAGAGGAATCAGATTAAGATGTAATTGAGAAATACTTTACAAAATAAATAAAAATACAATACAACATAGATAATGTTAAGTTGTGATTTTCCAAATCGATATATGCAGAATCCATTTATTTCTATCTGGTTTAGATCTCAGAATGTTAAATTTGGAAGAAAGCTTCCCAGAGGAAGGAAGTGTAGAACATGGAATGTTAGAACAGGAATGTCAATTAATAAACAGGAATGTCTTCTGTATGTTTCTAGTTGAAGACATATAGAATTTGATTAGGTATTTTTAAAATACCTTAGTATTTTTTTTAGTAATAATTAAATCCTGTAGCTAAACACAACCTTAGAAGAAGAGAAAGGTGGATTGCTAGAGAATTGGCAGAGTTCTCCAACATATTCCACTTGCATATCCCGATGTTTTAAATCCCTGGCAGTAGTAAATGAATTATTCCATGAATTCTCAAATTGATCTGTAATTTCAGTTTGGTTTCTCCAATTGTACATCCCCTTATTGGTCAAAAAATTCATGACTAAGCAGCCTATTCATGATAAGTTTCTCTATACATAGCTGGACTGGTCCTCAGAGAGCCTGATCCCTTCCCAGGACTAGACTCAAAATCTTTCAGTAGGACCCAAGATGGCTTGTGCTCCCCTTGGAAAGAGAGCCTTCAAATGGCTTTTGTCCACACAAAGCAAAGCCATTATCACCATTTTTCTGCACTGGGACATCACATGACAAACAAGGAAGAAGGAATGGCCATTCTCTCTCTGTCTCTCCCTTTCTCTGTCGCTGTCTCTCCTTGATTTCTTTCCAGGCTTAGCCCAAGTACTGCTCTTTCCTCTCTGACAGCTTCCTGACTCCCTCAGTGTCTCTTGCATATATTTTTCTGTGTACATGTTGTAGCCACCTTGTAGACTGTAAGCTCCTCTAGGGCACAGACTGTTCTGTTTCTGTTTGCCCAGTGACTAACACATAGTAGGTACTACTGTGTTTTATTTTTCAACCAGCTGCTTTGGGACTGTGCCATGGGCTCCGAGCAGTCTTTTCTTATAAGTTAGGAAGTAGTATTTAGGTTTGGGCAGTTGGGTGATGCAGACCCTGGGCCTGGAGTCAGGAAGGCTTATCTTCATGAGTTCAAATCTGACCTCAGACACTTACTAGCCACATGACCCTGGGCAAGTCACTTATCCTGTTTGCCTGTTTCCTCATCTGAAAAAGGAGCTGGAGAAGGAAAGGGCAAAACCATTTCGGTACCTCTGCCAGAAAAACCCTAAATGGGGTCAGAAAGTCAGAAATGACTGGGAAACAATTGAAATAGTCTGGATTAAGACAAATTAAGGAAGGAGTAGCCTGATGCATCCTATGTTCCTCTCAGAAGACACCGCTAAAGTACCAAATGGGAACGAACAGTAATTATCTGTGGATTCTCTCTCTCTCTCTCTCTCTCTCTCTCTCTCTCTCTCTCTCTCTCTCTCTCTCTCTCTCTCTCTCTCTCTCTCTCTCTTTCTCTCTCTCTTTTTTCCTGAGGCTGGGGTTAAGTGACTTGCCCAGGGTCACACAGCCAGGAAGTGTTAAGTGTCTGAGACCAGATTTGAATCGGGTCCTCCTGAATTCAGGGCTGGTGCTCTATCCACTGCGCCCCCTAGCTGCCCCCATATCTGTGGATTCTCACCAGGAAAAAATCCTCCTCCCCGCCTACCAGTTTCCCTTGTATACACACTTGACTGGACTGTGCTCAGAAGTAGCAGCTCTCCATGCCACGTGAGAGGACGCATATGTTACTGAGGGATTCACAGGACCACAGAGTATTGAGCAGAGCGTATATCCAGGCAAGGGCTCCACCTCTAGGTAAGAGGGAACCAGAGCTGCTCCCAGGGATAGAGAAGGAGGTTATAAGTCATGAGGAAGATATAAGTTATAAGAAGGGAAGACAAAGCACCCCTGTGGCTGCCCCGAGGAGCTGGTGCTAGACACAGATGCTGAAATACTGACAGTCTCTGAGGAGTAAGGCCACAAAGCTTCCCTCTGCTGAAAGTGCAGAGATCAGTTCCATGGGAACCACTGGGGAACAGCCCTGAGGAGGAGCCGGCTCACCAGCCCTGCCCTTGTTAGTGCTGAGAGTCACATGGGTTGTAGAAGTCACCAGGGAAGGTGGCAGTCACCAGGGAGGAAGGCAAGCAGAAGGCTGCCTGGCTGATGGCCTCTCGTCTGAGGCTATTCTGCTCTTTTAACTTCTGCCTGACGTCTTGTAGGGGAGCCGAAGTGAACCAGGGACTGAGGTTCTCATTTTCTTTGGGCAGTGGCACAAACCACAGGCATAATGAGAGAGGAAACAGTCAGATACTTGCTGTTCCCAAGTTTTCCTGGCCAGGGGCACATGCTACTGACTCTATGTGCAAGGGACCATGGATCACTGGTAGCCAAGTTCTTGTGCCAAGGGAGATGCCCTGATGCTATAGTTATAGTTAAAAGTCAATGTTAAAATGGAAACAGGATGTCAGAACTGAGAGGAACCTTGCACCGTTTGGCTGTTTTTCAGTCATGTCTCACTCTGTGATCCCATCTGGGGCAGAGATACTGAAGTGGTTTGCTGTTTCCTTTTTCAGTTCATTTTACAGACGAGCAAACTGAGGTAAACAGGGCTAAGAGATTTTAGACAGCTAGTCAGTGTCTGAGGCCAGATTTGAACTTGCGAAAATGAGTTTCCTGACTCCAGCTGCAGCTCTCTACCTACTGTACCACTTAGCTTTCAAGAGGAACTTTAGAGATCATCTAATTCAAAATAATGTGTTCTAGCTCTCACATCCTAGTTCTTCAGTTTCATCATCTGCCAAATGGGCAGATTAGACTTAAGTTTTTGTTATTGTAATTATTACTGAGGCCCAGAGAGATGACCACAGTATACCTGGGCCTAGAACTCAATTCTTAGTCCAATGTTCATATCATTCAAAGATAGGTAGAAGATTTTATATGAATCTTACAGTGTTCCAGGAGACTCCCAGATAGTTCCAGGAAATGGATCCAAACACTTTCTAAGAAATCCCAGGAAAATGGAAGGACCCAGAGAGCCAGGTGGAGAAGGGTTATGATTATAATTTTTACTATTACTCACAGGATGGTTATGATCTTCGTCTGGCTGTGACGGGCACAGATCTTCTTCATTCGGCTGAGACTCTCAGCTGTCTGGAAGTTCTCGGTGTTGATGAAGAAGACAGGGCCCTGGGCCTTGGGGTAGAAGTTGTGTTCCAGGGGAAACATCCAGGCGTCCAAAGCTATTGCACATCTGGAATGAGAGCAGACATCTGGAAATGGTGGCTAGCTGTTCTAGCGTAGTAGTTGCAAGGCTTCTCTTTATAGACTTTTCTATGAAGGGAATTAGAGGCACCAGTACCTAACTGTAGTAGGGTGACCCCCTTCAACTTCATCCCAAGCTTCCTTATCAGAAGGTAGGCTATTAGAAGACCCTCCCAAGGGGACCTTTCCTCTGATCTGACACATGAAGTATGAGTAGTAGAGCTTGGAGACTCATGTACAGGCAGTGAGTGGCAGCTCCAAGGTGCTGAGCCACCAAGAACCAAGGAAAACTGGCCAAAGAAGACGTTAACCTCAAAGGGAGGGGGACAGAAGAGGTCCAAAAGGAAGGAGATGGTCCAAAACTCTCAAGAACTTATACAGTTCAGAATTCTCATCTCTACTGCGAGTCTTTCCAGGCTCCAATTCCAGTCATGCCAAGACTAAAGTATCAGTGAGAAACTCACCGAAAACGGGGATCCTTGGTCAGGGCTAGAATGGCCGTTGCCCCTCCAAATGAGTGTCCCATCACTGCCACCCTACATAGGTCGATGCTGCCCTGAGAATAGGAGGAGATGCCTTAGCTAAACAGGAACCATCACGTTCTTTCTTCTCCAGGTTTTGGAGAGGGAGAAATAGAAGAGGAGGCAGCGGCAGGGGGGGAGGGGGAAGGTACATCAACTAGTGTCTTCTCCAGCTTGTGACAGCAATCACTTCTACTACCTTCTGCTCAATGACAATGTCCACTTAATATCCAACGGTGAGAATACTACCTATTCATTTCACAAAGTAGCTCACTCTACTCGACAGATCCAGTTGCTTGGACCCCCTAACAAAGGAGAACAGAGCCTTAATCAACCCTGTAGGATGAGCCACCCTCACATGAAGAACTCCTTCATCAGAGGAGAGGTTCTCCAAGGTGGGAAGCATGAATCCTTCATCAGTCTAAACCCAGAGGGGAGAATGTCCTCCTTTTTATGGACCCTACCCAGTCCAGGGATGGTGGTGGTGGTGGTGACTGGTGCATGGATAAAGCTGAGGATGGACTGGACTCTTCTGTTTCTCACTTGACTCATAGGATTGTGGCCGGCTGGTGTGAGGAAGTCAGTAGTGAGCCGGTCCATTCTGTCGGCCACACTCACCTGACTATCTGGGCAATTCTTTCACCAACTTGGACCATGTATCCACAAATGTGTCTCAGCTCTCTTTCAAGAAGTTTGGAGAGTTTCTCTGTGAAAGCTTCTGTCCCTGAACTTTCTGTTTAATACATATAATTGTAGGCCACATTCAGGGCCTACAATAACTGATTAGCCAATGTTTGACTATACCAGAATCTGGTAAAGGACTTCTGGATTTTCAGCTTAAAGAAAATACTTGAACCCAAAGCATCAGACCTTAAGTTCAGAGGGACCACAGCTGACATTTGAATCAGAAATCCCCTCACCAATATCCTAGACATTTGTCATTCAGCTTCTGCAGGAAGATTTCCAGTGATAGAGAAATCACTGCTTCCTAAAGCAGTTTATACTTCTTTTAGGTAATTCTAATTGTTAGGAACTTTTCCCTTCCACTGAGATATCATCTCTAGCTTCATATATCTGAAGGGCAGTCATGTGGCAGAGGGATCCCAGTGGTCCTGCTAGACCTTTTACAATCCTTTAAAGCCCAACTCAAGTACCACCACTTTGCCAAGCTGGCCCCTTCCCCACATACACATACACTTTCTCCTCCCCCAGCCTCTCTTTTCCCATCCATCTATCAACCAGGAAGGAGTTTCTCAGCTACGCCCAGAGATTCTAGGGGTCTCTGGGCATTACTGTTTCCCTAGGATGTCCTGTGATAGTTTGTCTGTAACTCTCAATTACACTTAACACATGCTGTGCATTGTAGTTATCTGTATTTGTATCTTATCTTTCTAATGGGCTGGGAGCTCCCTGAAAACTGGAACTGTGTCATATTTAAACTCTACATCTGCCCTGGCACTGAGCCCGATGCTCTGAATTTTGCTGTTTTGTAAATGTTTATTGAATTACTGAGGAATCAAGTTTTGAATCAAGCTCTGATTTGCACCACCTATTTGCACTGCTTCATGAAGTAGTGAATTCATCAGCCCATGAAGGCTGTGAACTCCCTTTGCTGGAGGTCCCACATTGGGGTCTGGATGGCCATTTGCTGGGACATATCCAAAATAAATGTGAATTCCAGGATTGGTTCTAACAGATCCCTCTAATTCCTTCTAGCTGAGATTCTAGGACTCACTTTGTACAGCACCTGGTATGTGAGAAATGCTTAATAAACATTTGTTGACTTGACAAGACATGTTTCCTCGGAGGAATTCAGACCAATGCCTTTAAGGGGAACAGACGTGAAGAACTTCAGACCAAATATCCCCTTCAGGATGGGAAACCACCCTGATGTAAACTAAAAGCCACTGTACCTTCAGAGTCTTTAGATCCAATCCGCCAGGCAGGATGTTGGAGACATTCTGGCCTGTGGTAATGTCCTGCAGGATCCTCAATACCCGAACACACTCATTAGCTCGCTGATGCACCTGCAAGAGGCATTTTTCCTGGTGAGACCCAGCATATGATGTTCTTCCCCATACCATAGTAATTAACTTCATTCCCAGGGGCCCAAGAAGGCCAAGACTCCCCCAGACACTAGGACATTGTGTACAAGCAGCCAGTGTGGTTCAGAGCATTGGCTGACCTTAGGTCCTGGCTCTCCCTAGGACCCTGTTCCAGTCATTTTACTTGTCCTATCTGTAAAATGGTAAGAACAGGAGCCATAATTTTCTTTCTTTTTTTTGTTTTGTTTTGTTTTTGAGGCAGTTGGGGTTAAGTGCCTTGCCCAGGGTCACATAGCTAGAAAGTGTTAAGTGTCTGACTCTGGATTCAAACTTGGGTCCTTCTGACTCCAGGATCGGTGCTCACACTTTTCTATCCTGAAGGGAGGTTGGGAAGAAAGCACTTCATAAACTTTGCAGGGCTCTGGACATATTAGTTATCAGTAATTCCCAAAGACATATCCATGTGGAGGGGAAGTATCAGAGGGCCCAGAAGAGCCTGAAACTGGCTGAAGGAGTTCAGGTTTCACATGGTTAGCATGATCACCCTGAAATTCAAGACCAAAGCAATTACTACATACAAAGTACATTGGTCACCAGGGTTAAAAATTCAAAACAAAAACCTTTCTCTTCATTTAAGGAGTTTACTTTCCATTAATATTTCTAATATCTTTCCCCTTCTCTCTACTCACATACTTATTTATACCTTATATCATCCGTCAAGAGCACAAAGTAGACCAGTGGTCCTCAAACTTTTTAAATAGGGGGCCAGTTCACATCCCTCAGACTGTTGGAGAGCCGGACTATAGTAAAAACAAAACCTCACATTCTGTCTCCGCCCCTCAGCACATTTACCATAATGATGGGCCGCATAAATGTCCTCAGTGGGCCGCATCTGGCTGGCTGGCCGTAGTTTGAGAATCCCTGATCTAGACTATATCAAATTGCTTGACTTTTCAAGGAGGGGAGAATAAAAGAAGAAAAGGAGGAAATTTGAAACTCAAAATTTTAGAAAACAAGCTAAAATTGTTTTTATATATAATGAGGGGCATATCTAATTTATTTTTTTTTTATTTTATTCATTTTTCCAAATTATCCCCTCCCTCCCTCCACTCCCTCCCCCCGATGGCAGGTAATCCCATACATTTTACATGTGTTACAATATGACCTAGATACAATATATGTGTGTAAATACCATTTTCTTGTTGCACATTAATTATTAGCTTCCGAAGGTATAAGTAACCTGGGTACATAGACAGTAGTGCTAACAATTTACATTCGCTTCCCAGTGTTCCTTCTCTGGGTGTAGTTATTTCTGTTCATCATTGATCAACTGGAAGTGAGTTGGATCTTCTTTATGTTGAAGATTTCCACTTCCATCAGAATACATCCTCATACAGTATTGTTGTTGAAGTGTACAGTGATCTTCTGGTTCTGCTCATTTCACTCAGCATCAGTTGATTTAAGTCTCTCCAGGCCTCTCTGTATTCCTCCTGCTGGTCATTTCTTACAGAGCAATAATATTCCATAACCTTCATGTACTCTAATTTATTTTTAATACAATTGCTTTATGAATCATGTTGGGAGAGAAAAATCAGGACAAAAAAGAAAAAGCCATGGGAGAGAAAAAGAAGAAGTGAATATAGCACGTGTTGATTTACATTCAATCTCTAAAGTTCTTTTTTCTGGATGCAGATGACATTTTCTGTCCAAAGTCTATTGGGATTGCTTTGGAGGGTCATATATATTAATTAAAATATTTTTTTAAAAAAGAAAGAAAATGCTAGCTGCCTGGTGACTGTCCAGTCTGGCTCCATTCTGGGCCTCAGATATTTTACCTGAAAAAATGAAGATACTCATGGTTGTCCTACTTATCTCAATGAGATAATGAAGGTAAGGCATTGAGCAGACTGCAATATAAGACCTCTTAGTACTAATAACAATATTGCATACAGTTTTGCCTATGTTCCTATCACACTCTTCATTTTGTGGTCTTTTCTCACGTTGTTCATTATACCCTTCTAAGCAGGAAATCTATCCTCAATGGCTTCTATGAAAGTTTCCCTGATTCACACAGCTGGAAGTGATCCAACCTTGGCATAGTCTGACTATGGGAGCTGCTGGGGATTCAAAGTCAAAAACAAGATAATTATAGACTAAGGAGTTAGAGTGAAATGTCCCTGGAAGGGCCATTTTAAAAGCCATCAGGTCTAATACTTTCATTTTACTGAGGAAACTGTGGCTTAGAGAAGGTAAGGGACTTATCCAGTATGTCTTTGGGGTGAAATTTGAATCCATTTGTTCCTAACTCCAACCCCAGTGCCTGTCCACTAAGCTGGAAGTGTCAAACATATGTCCTTACACCGGAAACAGATTAAAACGTAATTGGGAAAGGCTTTTATGTACAAAAATATTTATAGTAGCTCTTTTTGTGAGAGCAAACAATTGGACACAGAGGGGATGCTTATTAATGGGGGATAGCCAAACAAGCTGTGACAGATGACTGTGATGGAATGCAGCTCTGCTCTAAGAAATAATGAGCAGGATGCTCTCAGAAAAGCTTGGGAGGTCTGACTTGAACTGATGCAAAGTGAAATAAACAGAACCAGAAGAACATTGATGGAAGTGGATATCTTCAACAAAGAGAAGATCTAATGCAGTTCCAATTGATCAATGATGGACAGAATCAGCTACATCCAGAGAAGGAACACTGGGAAATGAGTGTAAACTGTTTGCATTTTTGGGTTTTTGTCCCAGGTTATTTTTACCTTCTGAATCCAATTCTTCCTTTGCAACAATAACAACAACAACAACAAAATTCGGTTCTGCACACATAGTGTATCTAGGATATACTACAACATATTTAATATGTATGGGAATGCCTGCCATCTAGGGGAGGGGGTGGAGGGAAGGAGGGGAAAATTCAGAACAGAAGTGAGTACAAGGGATAATGCTGTAAAAAATTACCTATGCATATGTACTGTCAAAAATGTTATAATTATAAAATTAATTTTAAAAAGAACAAAAAAGAACATTACACACCAATGGCAATATTGGAGGGATGATCAACTGGGAAAGATTCATCTATGCTCAGCAATACAAAGATCCAACACAATCCTGAAGGACTCATGATGAAAAAAGATTTCCCCATTCAGAAAGAAAGAACTGATGGGGTCTGAATGCAGACTGAAGTCCACTTTTTTGTTTATTTTTCTTGGGCTAGGTTTGGGGTTTTTTTTTTTTATCTGCAGTTTCTTTCGCAACATAACTAATATGGAAATATGTTTTACAAGACTATACATGTATAATCTATATAAAATTGCTTGTCTTTTTAAGGATGGGGGAGGAAAGAAGAGAACTCAAAAATTGTAAAAACTGAATGTTAAAAATTAGTTTTGGAAATAATTGAGAAAAAATAAAATAAGACATTCTAAAATGTAATTGGGAAATATTTAACAAAATAAATAAAAATACAATAGACCATAAAAATATGTGGTTTTTTAAATGAATCTGTGGTCCCTAGGTATTGGTTTAGTGACCCTGTTCCTACTGGAGTTTGACACCTCTGCACTAAGCCAGGCCACCTCTCTCTCATGTCCCTGCCTTCAGGAAGCTTACATCCTACCTGGGGATACAAAATGTAAACTAACATAGCACAAGGTGAACCATAGGAGAGAGAGAACTGCTTTCTGAGGATCCTGGGGCAGAGAAGGGACAGGTACATAATTATTTGATTGTTCTGGCATCTGTCTGTGTAGGGGCTGCATTGAAGAAGGAAGGAATGGAAGCAGGGAGACTGGTGAGGAGGTTTCTATAATAGCAGGCAAGATGCCATAAAGCCTAAATTTGAGGAACGGTAGGGAAAAAGTAAGAGTCCAAAGTGAAAAATGCTGCAGAGGTAGAATCAAGGCCCGTGTTCCTAGTACATATTTGCCACATGCTATTTGGCAGCATACTGAATCTGCATACATATCTGAGCAAAAAAACTTGGCAGACCTCTGAGCACAGACGGCTGCCCATCCCCATCCCACTCCCATTCGGAGGTGACTGCTGGGCTGCCCTCCCTAGGAAGGGTGTGGGCTGGCAGAACAGCCCAACATGGAGACATGATTCACTTTGTGTCTTCCCCACTTAATAGTATTTTATTTTTTCCAATTACATGTAAAGATAATTTCTAACATTCGCCTTTATATGATTTTAACTTCCATATTTTACTCCTTCTTTCCCATCTTCCCTCCCTAAGATACAAGCAATGTTCAACATGATTCACTTTAACACCAAGAGAAGCAAGCACCTACCAGAGTGAAGGAGCAGGAATTCAACAGCTAAGGAGACAAAGAGAAGCTATACTAGGAGCTTCTTGTTAACGCACAAGGAAGGGCCTTCAGTACTAATAATGAATCTGTGGTTCCAGGGAAGCCAAGTCTGAGCCAGGGGTTTTCACAACTCACCCACTTCTCCCCAAAATACCACAGATCCCACTGGGTACCGTAACAATTATTTTTTGTACATTCTGCACTTATTTATGTAGTTACTACTTCCTCCAATAAAATCCATGTTTTGGGGGACAGGAAATGTTTCAATTTTTTTGCCTTTGCATGCCTAGCACTAAACACAGTGCCTGGGAGACAGTAAGGATTAATAACTACTTGTAGATCAAGTGAATGAACTCCTGGTCTTGCTACCACTGGACTTCCCCCTTTCTAGTTCAACTCTTCTCTGACTCAGATTGAATTCTCTTAGGGCAAGCTCTTTCTGCCTTTCTTCTGTTACCTTCTGGAGCTGATGATCAGTTAATCTAATAACCTGGCTGTATTAATGTGCTGGTTAAATTCAACCAACACTTATGAAATGACTGCCATGAATTAGGCAATCCTTGGGGCTGTGGCTGAGCCACCAAGCACAGGCGGCTCCTAATTTACCAGGAGGTTTCAACCTGGGCACCAATGAGCACAACACAAGTGAGACAAGTATGCCAGCCAAGGCCTGGCAAAGGGCTCTCTGAGGAGGAAGCTCACTTTCCATCAAGGAGAGAAGGCAGAGGCTTCATGAAGGAACCTGAGCTGGGTCACAAAGCACATGGAGGACGTAGCATGAGTAGGGCGAGGCCTGGCTGAGAAAGGGAAGGAGACTAGCAGAGTCTGGCTAGAGGGCATGAAGAGGAAAGCAGGAGATGAAGGAGAGAAGGCTGAACGGGAAGGAGGGCCAAGTGAGGTGGCCCCTGGGGAGAGCCTGGGCCTGGAGTCAGGAAGGCTCAGACACAGGCTAGCCACGTGACCCTGGGCAAGTCACTTCCCCTGCCTCGGTCTTCTCTGCCAAACAGCATCTACCTGATAGGGTGGTTGTGGGAATCAAATGAACTGTCTGTAAACAGCTTAATACAGGGTCTGATACATAATAGACAATACAGAAAATGTTTATTCCCTTCTCTAGTAGTCAGTGCAGAATTCAAAGTAGGTTTTAAAGGAGAGAAGTGACATGAATAGAAATGTTGGGATGATTAAAAGGGAATAAGGTTTTTAAATAGTATTTAATAGTATTTTATTAAATTTAAGTAGTATTTTATTTCCAATCGTAAAGATAGTTTTCAACATTGATTTTTCTAAGATTTAGAGTTCCAAATTTTTCCCTCTCCTTCTGTCCTCTTTCCCTCCCCAAGATAGTAAGCCATCTGATAATAAGTTCTCCATGTGTAATCATCTTATTTCCATGTTGGTCATATTGTGAAAGAAGAAAAAGGACAAAAGAGAAAAAAACCACTAAAAGAAAAAAAAATAAAATGAAAATAGCATGCTTTGTTCTGCTTTTAGACTCCATAATTCTTTCTCTGGATGTGGATGGCATTTTCCTTTATGGGTCTTTTGAAATTGCCTTTTATCATTGCATTAGTGAGAAGAGATGTCTCATAGTTGATGATCACAAAATGTTGCTGTTTAAACAATCTCTCTTCATGATAACCTCACCTTTTTTTTGGTTATTGTTATTTTTTGTTTGTTTTGTGAGGCAATGAGGGCTAAATGACTTGTTCAGATCACAAGGAAATATGTTTTTGCAGGACTTAACACAGGCATCAAATAGCTAGCCTTCTCAATGAAGGGGACAGGGAAGAAGGGAAAGAATTTGGAACTAAAAGTTCTTAAAAACAAATGTTTAAAACTGTTTTTACATATAACTGGGGGAAAATAAAATATTAAATAAAATTTTAAAAATAAAAAATAAAGTTAAAAAAAGAGAAATGTTGAGAAGACGACACTAGCAATGTTGTAAAGGATGAATGAGAGGGTTGGTTTGAAGATAGGAAACTATCATAATACTTTAGATCAAAGGTCAGCAAACTGGTTCGAGGACCAAATCTGGTCCATCATTGGTTTCTGTGTGGCCCATGAGTTAAGAATGTTTGCTAGATTTGGCTCATGAGCCACAGTTTGCCGACCCCTGATCTAGCTGAAAAAAGAGCAGTCTTGTGATTTCACTGGTATAGGGAACGCCTCTCCCAGCACAGATCAGTCCCTTCTCCATCACTTATGGTCTCAGAGAGGTTACAAGTGACTTGTTCAGGTTAAAAGAAGCCAGATGTTCCTGCCTTCCGGTCCCACGTTTCTATTGACCGAGCCATACTGCTTCTCAGAAGAAAAGACTCAGACATATATTAGTTTAATGGTTATAAAGCATCTCGGGGCTAAAGAGCTGGGGGCACCACAATGCACACAGAGTTGGACCTGCAGTCAGGAAGACCTAAGTTCAAATGTAGCCTCAGACACTCAGTAGCTGCATGACCTTGGACGAGTCACTTCATCTGTTAGCTTCAGTTTCCTCATCAGTAAATGGAGGGAATCAGAGTACCCACCTCCCAGGATTTTGAGAATCAAAGGAGATAATAATTATCAAGACTTGGCAGAGTGTCTGGCCCACAGTTAAGGACTATATGTTAGCTGCTTAGCACCGTGCTTGGCACACAGGAATGCTTGGTACTTTTTCTTCTCTCCCAAGGCTCCAGAGTTAGAATTTATCAGAGCTCCTATTCTGGCCCTTAGCTTTTTAAACTGTGATTCTTGACCCTATAAGTGATTTCACAATCTGAATGTGGGGATCACAAAAATTATAATTTGTTATCAATAAATGTTTGATTTGCACACCTATTTTTACATACCTATATGCCCATGGTCACATAAAAATTGGGATAACAAGTGGAAAAAGTTTTAAAAGCCCCATTTTAGCCTATATTAGAGAAACCACAGATTTAGAACTGAAAGGAATCTTAAAGGTTCTCTATTAGAGGTGATCTAATACTTCCTTTGTCAAAAGCCCAAAGTGAACTTTACTAACAGCATACAAAGTGAGCAATAAAAATGGGATTCGAACCCAGACCTCTGACTCCCAATTCAGTATTCTAGTGTCCCCTACTATTCTTCCTGGACTCCAAGTTCAATATTCCTTCCCCTTTACCTGGGTACCTACCAGACTGTCAAGTCTAAAGGGTCCTATCAGGGAAGAGAACAGAATTGCGCAGGAGGTAGGAGCAGGACATTCAGAGAAAGAGGCCTTATTTAATTGTGTAATTTGGACAAAGTGAACATAATGCTTTGAAGAACAACAGACAAAGAAGTTGATGATGTTGCTTTTCCATGATGTATTATGTATGTATTATGAAGTGGTATTGGAAAAAAAGGGACAGACAACAGAGATGGGGGCTCCTCAGGGCCTAACAAAAGTCTTCTGAAGACCATTAAGGAGGGCTCCTTGTTATCGTTTTACTTGTATAAATAACATGGTATAATATATAAGCCTGTTATGATTCTTACAAGGTACTAAGACAGTGGAATTGATAGAGACAATAATTATCTAATTTAGCATGGTTCAGTATGTTTGATCTGATCCTATAAGGAGATGTTATGGGCCAGAACTTGAAACAAGGTACTCAGTGGAAGTGAGGAGACAATGGTCAAATCTAATTAGCATTGGTTTAATCCTACAACAAATAATGGCTTCCTAATGTTGTAATGATTGGTGTGTACTCAGTGTATAGCATATAAGCAAGAAGCTCTCAGGGCCAGACACAGAAGCCCACAAGCCCACTCTTTTGGAGGTGGAGTGAGATTCATTCAACTTCCACCTTTGTGCTGGCTGGAGACATTGGGAAGATGAGAGGCTGAAGCTGGCAGAGGCAAAGGCCTAGCAGTAAGAGCTCTCGGGAACCAAGGAGAGAGAAAGGTCTCTAAGAAAGTTAACCGGGCCCAAGGAAGGAGACAAGACTTGGAAAGAGAAAATAAAGGATTTGGACTTAATCCCTGGTTGCACTTGTGATAACTGAACTGAAACTAAGGCTGCCTCCAGAAACTCCCCAGGAAACCTGCTCCCAGAGAACATTATATTCTAGAGAAGAACATTACATGTTGGTGCCTGAACGTGGGACCAAGAACCTTCATCTGTGACCCAGAAATCAGAATGAGTACAACAAGGAAACTTTGTTAAAGAGCTAAAGTAGAATTTCAGCTGAAATGGGACAGATGTTTAGAAAACAGCCTGTTTTTCCTCATCAAGGAAAATGTGTAGAGAGCATTGTCTTATGAAAAGCCAAGGATTGATTTTAATTTGGGAGTAGATCACTGAACTTTTAGAAACTGTACTGTATACATCTCCTTGGTTCTCTATGGAAAAAGAATTGGATCTAGACGAGTGGAAATTAGTAGGAGAGCAACTAGGTGAATACTACAATTCCAATCCAAACTCAATATCCAAAAATACACTTAATACATATAATTTAATATAACTGGCTTTAAGAAATTATGTAAGTGTTAGAATAAGGAAAAAGATGAAAGAGCAGGAGAGGGAGAATCCAAATAAACTAGGTGAAAAGGATGAAGAATCAGATAAGAATGGAGTTAAGTACAATTCTGAGTGTGGCACTTCATAACAGGAGCATGTCCCATCCCCTGACCTACTTCCCTCAATTAACTCTTCATGGGTGGAGGGAGAAGAAGGAGGTGGAGAAGCAGTGCCACAACCACCTATGAAGCACCCTATAACAAGATTACAAAGGGCATCCGTCAAGGCAAAAAATGAAGGACAGGATGTATCTGATTTTATAAATGCATACCCTGGATTGAAGAGCTTGACTCTTCGGGTCAAAAAAGGAGAAGATATATTCCTTTTGATCTGGAAAAAATTAAGGATTTGAAAAAGGTTGCACTCTTTATGGGGCTGCATCATCTTATGTTAAGATGTTACTAAATAATTTGTCTTATGAAATCCTAACGCAGAGTGACTGGAAATCCATAACAAGGACATGATTAGAATCTGGACAAAACTTGTTGTGGCTTTCAGAGTATCATGAATTATGTAGGATTCAAGTCAGACACAACAGGCCAATGGAAGTTAAGACACAAGTGACTTTTAACCAACTAGCGGGTAAAGGTCAGTATGGAGAGAATTCAGAACAGATTAATTACCCCACAACAGCTTAGGAGCAGATTACAACTGCTGCAGCAAAAGCTTGGGGTTCCCTCCCCAGACAAAAAATCGAGGGGAAGCCTTCACAAAAATAAAGCAAGGTCCCAATGAACCCTGTGCAGATTTTGTGGGACGTCTGCAGACAGCTGTCACAAGAACCATTGGAGAAAATGCAGGTACAGAAATGACCAGACATCTGACTAAGGAAAATGCCAATAAGATTTGCAGAAGAATTATAGGGGGACTACACAAAGATGCTCCTTTAGAAGAGATCATAAGACGCTGTGCCACAGTGGGCACAAGTACTTATACCCAAACTATGATGAACGTGGGAAGACAGGGTCCTCCTGGCAAGGGACTTCTAGAGAAACTCATCAATGTTTTCAGTGTGGAAAAGTTGGACATCTAAAAACTCAGTGTAGATATAGAAATAGAATGAGAAGACAGGCTGAAAGAAGACCCAAAACCCCATGTCCAAAATGCCACAAGGGCTTCCATTGGGCCTCAGATTATAGATTGACCCAAGGAAATGAGAGGCAGGGCCCAGCTCCAAGATATCATACAAAAGACAAGTGGGGCATGATGGCAGCTGAGTTTACACCCAGAGAAGTTCAGGACTCTGATGTGATCAATCAGCCAAAAATCAATCACATGGTAGAAAGGGATTACAACTGGAGAAAATACAGGCTTTTTAAACCAACAGGGCAGTGTCCAGTGCAAACAGCTCCAATGTAATTGCCAGATGATGATGAGAGATTCAGAAAGTGGAAAATAGAAGGGACTAGATAGGTTGTTAACCTGGGAGAGAGGATTTGCTTCTATTCCTACAGATGGAGAAAGAAACAGATGGGTGGCAATGAGCACCTGAAGAGAGACAGGAGAAAAACCTCAAAACAAAGGGAAAGACCTAAGAACAAAATCTACAGGAATCATTGGATTCCCTAACACAAGATGAGACTATTGCAGGACTTCAAAAACTTGCAGGAATTATTGGATTCCTGGCACATGAACTAATGGACAATAGATTCCTTTTGGACTGTTTCTAGGACTTGGACATGTATAATTCCTCATGTTGATTCATGTTATGTGTTACATCACTGTGTTATGTTACTATGTGCTTATGTAATTTATGTAATTATGTGTAATACCTCCCATATTGATGGATTTATGTATATCTGTGTTAAGAGGGAGCCCCTTCAGAAACCCGCTAATCTGATTTGATTTCCCATTTCCTTTGGTGTTTTCATCTCCTTTCCTGAGATGTCTCAGGAAGGATGTGATCACCTCTTTTTATGGTGTTTTTCACTCCTTTTTTGAGCAGTCAAGGAAGGTGTGATCACCTTCTTTTTTGGAGTTCTCACCTCTTTGAAAAGTCAGGGAGATCATGACCACCTATGTTCTAAATCAAAAGAAAGCGGGAGATGTTATGATTCTTACAAGGTACTAAGACAGTGGAATTCATAGAGACAATAATTATCTAATTTAGCATGGTTCAGTATGATTGATCTTATCCTACAAGGAGATGTCATGAGCCAGAACTTGAAACAAGGTACTGAGTGGAATTGAGGAGACAAGGCCTTCTGCAACAGCAGCTCTGAGTGGGTGAGGAAGACTCAGGCCCGGGGGGAGGGTCAGGACACACCCTTCCCTGGCACAAACTCACCTGGGGATTTCGAATCCGGAATTCTTTCTCCCCTTCTTCCACCCTGCGGTAGGCGATCCACTCTTCCTCCAGTGACCCAGCCTGGGGACAGCTCTCCCCCGTAGCATGCTTGTAGAAGTAGGTGGCTGAGGCAGAATGGTCCCTTGAAAGACATAGGGCTGACTGGAGGAAGGGGAGGGGAAGAGAGAAGGCATTCTTCAGCCCCACTCTCTCCCTCCGCCCGCTCTCTATTTGGCCCCTGACACTTGCTGGGTCCCCCAAGAAGAGAAAAAAAGCTAGAGGGCAGTTTCCAGAGCTGTCCCCTCCCCCTTGGGTCTATCCCTCACCTGTGCTCTGGTACAGCCACCACAAAGCCACGAGAAGCCAGCTCCATGCAGAAGGCAGAGTACACGGTCCTGAGGAGACAGTAGAGAGCAGACAGACTGAGCAGAAGACAGGCCTCCTTGTCCCACAGGAGCCACAAAGGCTGGTTTGGGGCAAGACTTATGAGGTCCTTCACTTGCCGGCTCCCTCTTCCTGACTATGACACCTGTTTCCTTTCGGCTCCAGATCCCCTTCTTCGGGAAACCATGGGGAATTCACCCCACACATTCTCTAAGCCCAGGCAATCACAGCCCTTCCCTCCCTCTCTTGGCACTTCAGCACTGTTTTATGTCTGCTGATTACAGAATTCTAGCATCCGGGTGGGACCCCGTCCCAGAATCCAACCTGTACCTGCCCAGGGGTCTTCTGGACAGTGTCCCAGACAGGAGAGCTTTTCTGGATCTCCTCCTGATCTTCAAACTCTTAGAGCCCATGCAGCCTGTCCTCCCAATGGGACCCAAAGGGTATTTCCCCCGGGTGCTTGGACTCTTCCCAGAAAAGAAAGGGAAGCTCTTTCTCCTTTCTTGCTTCACTTTAATTCTCTGGACTCCAGGCTGTTTTGGTTGTTCTTCACTTGTCCCTTTTCTACCAGTGAGCTTTTCCTGCTCCTTCCATTTTGAGAAGGCCCATGTGAGGCACAGCCTTCGCTCCAGGCCCCCTCCATGCCTCTACTCTGGTGTTTTCCTTGATCCCCTCTGCTTCTTCATGGAAGCTCCCTGGTTAGAATGGAAGCTCTTTGAGGACAAGGTGTCTAACTTGTGTTTCCAGGGCTTAGCACTATGCGGGGCATACAGTGACTGCTTAATAAATGCTTGTTGCCTGTTCTTGTTTACCTCTGATCTGTCTTCTCCCATGGCCAAGGAAGAGTTTGGCAGCAACAGGGAGACCATGGCTGGTAAGGAGAGCCCCAGATAACTGGTTGATTATTGTGGCAAAGGTAGCAGAGGGAGGGAAATAAGGGGAAGGAAGCTGAGGAAGCTTCCCCACCTGCCCCATATCATGCAGTGTCTTTCCCCATCAGAGTATTGCTACTCACTCACACATGGGTGAACATATTTAGTCAGCTTGGCAGAAGCTAGAAAGTCAGAGAGAGACCACGGATGTCTGGGGACGAGAGGACATTCCTCAGGCTGGCGTTCAAAGGCTTTCCAGTAGGCCAAGGATCACACAAGAAAGCACCCTAGATGAGCCCTGAGAGGCCTGGCCTCCTTCCTGCCCCCACCACTTATTTTTGTGGCTCAGGGAGCTTGCTGCCAATCTGTCCCTTAGTTTCCTCATCTGTAAGATGAGGGGTTTGCAAGTTCTGGAGCTGAGTCCTGGCACTCTCTTAGTTGAAGGACTCTGGGGAAATCACATATGTCAGCCTGAGCATCAATTTCACGAGTGTGATCCGTACACCATTCACCTTACAGGGCTGCTGTAAGAAAGCACTTTGTAGGTCTTAAAAATGCCACAGAAATGGGGATGCTTATTATCCAAATCTAGGATTCTGCAGCACTTCCTGTCTTGTCACCTCACGATCCTATTTTCTCACAGAAGTCTTTTGCTAATCACCATTCCATGAAAACAGTGGGCATTTTCCAGCCCCCACACCCTGGCTCTTCACCTAATTACACCAGACCAATACAGCCCAGGGCACTGGTTCCACCTCCATCTGGTCAAGGGCCAGCTCACCTGCTCTCTGCTGAAGGAGGCCTTCCCCAACTTGTTATGCCCCTGCACTTCCACTGCTGATAATAAGACCCTTCTATGTCTTAATATGTCACTTTCCATCTCGAACTGGGTTTCCCACGCACATTTCTCAATCCCCTTAGTAGACTAGAACTCCTCGTGGGGGGAGGCTGTTTTACTTAAGCTTGAGTTTCTCTCACTATGGTGAACTATCTACCTAATCCACATTTGCTGAATGAATCAAAAGACTACCAGAAAGAAGATATGATCCTTCCTTTGAAGAAGCTGGCCACCTAAAGATTGTCCATCAAAGTACTCTGCCAATGCCTTAATGTGGCACAGAGGGCCTTCCGGCCTTTGAAACCTACACTAGAGGGGTATAAGCCCTGGCAGACCCTACCCAGCAGAAAGGGCATTATGCAGAGCTACAGCGTGTTTGCCACCTGAGAACTCATCCCTAGAGGGCTGGTGATGAAACTTCTGACCAGAGTGACTCTTGAAGCCTTATCAATGACGATGAAGCAAGATTTGGCCTAAGTCGGCCATAAAGATGAAATACTAAGGCATTAGCACAGATTAGCCTAGATTAGAATCTGTCAATTACAAAAATGGAAGGAGAAAATTCACAAGATTCAGAGGGAGACCAGACCACGGTTTGGAAGTTGACGTTTAAGAATCTCATTTGGAGTCATGAATGGCTTAGCAAATGTAGAATATTCTTTGACCATTTCCTCCCATGAAAACAAAGAGCACCATCCGGCCTGATAATTACATCTATACAGCATGTCATAGTTTTTTTAATTAAAGCTTTTTATTTTCAAAACATATGCATGGAGAATTTTCAACATTCACCCCTGCAAAACCTCATGTTCCAAGCTTTTATCTCATATTTTTAAAGGTAAATCTTCTGTATATTTCAGTAAAGGGGAGGGGTTAGTGAAGTTAGAGGGGAAGGTATCTGAGGTAGGGAAAGGATTGGGGTCATCCTGGAAAGACTTCATGGAAAAGGAACTCACATAGAAGGAAAACCTAGTTTCTTACAGACACCGTAAATGCAGTCAAGAGATAGGAGTTGAGTCTCTATGCTGCTTGCCAGCTATACTAAACTGTGAGCAAATAATGACCTATCTGGGCTTAGTTTTTCTCATCTACAAAATAGGAATAATGACATTTACATTGTAGCACCTGCCTTGGAAGGTAACGAGTCAACTGCTTTGTAAACTATAGATTTTGATAGGAACATAAGCCAATACAAAATAGATAGCAAATGGAAAGAAAGTACTATTTCTCCACTTACCTGCTGCCCTCTGGCAGTGAGGCCCATAGTATAACAGTGCAGATTAATAACGTTATTGGATTAGTAACTTTCACTGCGCAAAAGATGGGAGAAGCAGAGGAGAGCTCTCACCTGAAGGCTCCCAAGCCATGGGAGAAAATGATCAGTGGGTACCCAGAGCCCTGTGGTTTAAAGCGGCCATTCCAACTGATGGGGAGGCGGCAGGACCCTAGGAGAAACACAGAAAATGGAACTCCCTATTACATCGGAGTTGGTAGCGTCAGGGGCTAAGTGAATACAAGTGGGAGTAAGGGCCCTTCCCTGATTCCAAAAGTACTTATCACATATCATTACTAGCCCACCAGTCTCTTGGGAAAGATGAGAATAACACAGAAGTTAGGGTTAAATATGGTGAAAGGGGAGGATGAGGTGGAGAAAACACATTTCTAGGGGGCAGGGCTTCTAGGGATAGATCATGTCATCCAAGAGGGAACAACAGGAGAGAGGAATACGTAGGCTACCGTGTCAGCCACTGTAGAGAGCAGTAGGTACGAGCCCATTCTTTGAGCAATGCTCACTAGGACAATCCAGTCCAACGTTGGCTTGCAGGCTCTGTTCCTTTCACTTCCAAAATTGTCATGCCTGTTTAGGCACTTCTCCAGTAGCAGATAAGGGGAAAGAGAAGCAGGAGGTCAGTCCTACCCTTACCCATAGCTACGTTGAACAGCATTCCCCCCCAGCGCTTATTGATGCGCAGAAAGTCCGCCAGGCCAACGCAGTATTCATATCGGGGAATCCATAAGGGCTGCTCAACTTCCCCCTCAGTTTCTTGGCAGGGGTAGAAGAGGCGGAAGAAACTACCCTGTTGGAGAGAAGGCAATGGCTGTTCAAGACAGGCAACTAACTTCCCTGCCCGGCTATAGCCCAAATCCCTGCAATTTGGAGAATATAACCCAGTGCTCCAAGATATCGGTCTAAAAGGTTACTTTTGCAGGCTGGTCACAAGAGGAAAGCCACAAATTTATCCTACATAGTAAGAGGTAGCAGAGCTAGCAGGAACTGAGTGCCCATGGTAAGAGAGGAATCAGAATGAGAAAGAGAAAGAATGAGAAATAATGCAGAAATAGATAAGTGAAGAATAAAGCAAGAAGAAACTAAAGGAGAGAGGAGGAGATAGAGGACAAGATGTGGAGGGGATGATCTGAGAAAGGAGAGGAAGAATTTCTTCCCCTGTGGAGAAATGGGGAGCCAGAGTAGATCAACACTGACCTCAGAGGGGCCAACCTGACTTCTAAGAGTCAGATGCACCCTGACCCATGATCCATCTGTTCTTCCATTTTTAGAAGCTGCTAAAGATGAGATCAGAGAACTCTCTCATTAGTGCATCTGTTACAACCCCTCCCCCTGGAAGGGTTAATGGACTGAAAGATGTCTCTAGTGACTGAACTCTAGAGGCCCTTTCCAAGTCTTTCCCATAACCTAGCCTATTTGAGAGAACCAACCATTAACCCTCTCTAAGGCTATTTCTAATGGGAAAGGAGGAATCTAAGAGGACTGATCCTCACAGCTCTATCACCAGAATAAATTCTATTTGGGAACTGGCAGTAAATTGTCATCACATGAAATGTTGGGAGAAATGGAGAAACAGAGAACTCTGGGCAGTCAGAGGAAGGGGGAGAAGGACTGAGGTGACGCAGCATACCTGGCGAGTCTGGCCTTCCATCACATCTCCACAGCCTACAAGATGGGGGCCAGCTACGGGCGGAAGCCCCAGGGAAGGGCTGACTCCCATGGCATCCAATGGTCGGCTCAAACCTGGAAGGATGACACAAGCAGCTGAGTCGGATGGCTGAGGCAGAAGAACCAAGAAGGATGCAGGAACAGCCTCCCACTGGCTTCCTCTATGTGTTTCCTGTTGATCATTCCTTCCATCCACCAGTCGAACTGTGAAACTTGTGCAATGTTGGTTCAGTCAGACAAGGGCAAAACCCTCTTGTATCCCTTAGAATGGTAACTTTCCACTGCACCATACTATATTCACTGAGTACCCAGAATTATTCCAGATACTGTATTTATTAGTAATAATAATGATGATGTTAAAAGCTAGAACTTATATAGTGCTTTAAAGTTTGAAAAGTGCTTTACAAAAATTATCTCATTTAATCCTTACAACAACCTTGGGAGGGAGGTCTTATTATCCTCATCTGACAGATGAGAAAACTGATGCAGACAGTAGTAAAATGACTTTCCCAGGGTCGCACAGTTACTAAATGTCTGGGACTAAATTTGAACTTGGTGTTCAAACTTGGTCCAGCACCACTTAGATGCCAAGAATTCATTGTCAAAATCAGATATTGTTAGTGCATTTTCTATCTGATTTGACTCTGTAAGTGGTTTTATTCTGTAACCATACTCTGTATTCTATGTAAGCCTCTTTGTCTCTGAGTGAAGAAGCTTATGAGTTCAAAAGTTCAGTCTCTCTAGGAAGTTAAATACCAAAGGCTTAAGTTTTCCCACTTTCACTGTTGGTTTAAGGAAGTTCTATTCTCATGACACATGACACACCATCTTAGCATCCTACAAGAGTTGTGTGGGTTAAACTTGAGAAGCGGGACTAACTGACCTTTTCCCATCTTCAGCAATTAAAATGGTGGTTTTGCTTAATCCCCCAGGGGCCAGTGAGCCTATATACCTTGGTCCCAATCAGTGACCTCAGAATGCATTAGGACTCATTAATGCACATAAACATTTGTTAGAGATAGAGAGAAGTGGTCTATGTTCCACAGGAGGACTACATCCACTTTTTTTTTTTTAATGTAACCAATCATGATCTCCAAACTCTATGACGTTACCAAACTTAATATGATTTATGTTGTTTTTTAAAAAGTTTTATGCTTATAAAACGGAGTTGTACCTTCAGTTCTGGATCTCTGACCAGAGGCAGTATCACTGACCATCCTTTATCAATAGGTTTAGTGCCCTATTAATAAAACAACTTGCATGAAGAGTTGCCTCAGTTTACCTTTTGGTTAAATTTCACACCTGACATTACTCAACAACCTTGTTAAACCTCTGATGGGCCAGGTGGGAGGCAGCATGGTTTAATAGAGAGAAAGCCAATTCTGGAGTCAAAAAGATCTGGGTTCAAATTCTCACTTCTGACAAAAACTGGCAAATCACCTACTTGTTTTCTAAGACAAAGTGCTGAGAAGGTAACAGAGACATTGGTATTTATTCAGGGAATTTTTTATATCTGAGTTGCCGAGACTGATAAAATCCCAGATGTAATCCTTGGCTTTCTGGATCAGAGACTGTCCTAGGAGCTGAAGATGCCAAGAAGAGACTGCTAGTTTCCTCAAAGAGCTTAAAAACTACTGAGGAAATACATGTGCACAAGGAGTTATGGGAGATATGGATATACAACGTGAAAGCAAAGGAAAAGGGAAGGCAAGCATTAGTCAGAGGGATCTGGAGAAGCCTCCTGGGGAGTAAGCAATTGGGTTGGAAGATGCTTTTGGGCATGGGGAACAGACTTGCAAAAGCATGGAAGTGGGAGATGGAATACTGAATATAGGGAAGAACAAATAGGCTGGTTTTCTTGGAACATAAAAATTGTGATGCACAGGCAATCAGCCTGGTTAAGTAGCATGGACTCAAATTGTGAAAGATCTTAAATGCCGAACAGAGGAGTCTGCGTTTTATCCTAGAAGCAGCAAGGAGCCACTAAAGCTTCTTGATCTTCATGTGTGAGCTCTGTGCTCAGCAACTGCCTGCTGCAAACCACAGAGTCAAACATGAGAGCCTTTGATGGGCACAGGGCTCATCTTCCCAGGCAGCAGGAGACCCTATGGCACCAAAGAGGAGGTCAGGTCACATCAAGGGCCCCCAGGACCAGAGCCCTGCCTCTGGGAAACAGCCCCACTGAAAGGGCAATCAGAAGGTGGGCAGCTGTTACCCACAGTGCTCCCCCAGTCCCTAAAAGCTGGGGGCGGGGAGATCAGAACTGCCAGGTGGTGACTGGATCAGTCTGTTCAGAAAACTTTTCAGCAGTTTGCATAGTGAAGGCCACAAAGGAAGGAAGCTGAGAATAATGTCCTCAAGTCTAGGCAAGGACAGACCTGTCAACCACCAGCTTATGCCATCTCGTACTGGTTATCTACAATATACTGAGAAAAGCTGCAGAGTAGGCAGGAATTCCTCAGTCTGTATCGCTCCAGGCCTGCAGTATTGCAAAGTTTTCTGGGTGGTACCCACTGGCTCACATCGGTAACTGGCTGTATCACTGGTCGGCTTCAAGAAAGCCTCATAATTCATCTTTAAGCTGTTCTTAATCTCTTGCCTAAAAATAAATCCCATAACAGTAGCCACCAGCTCCACCAAGAAAATGAGGGTCAGATTGATGTGGTCAGATCTTACTTTAGGAATATTCCAGTGGAGGAAGACTATTAAAATAGTATGGGCAATATGCATCCAGAAAAAGAACTAAGGAGACTGAATGCAAATCAACAGATACCATGTTCACTTTTTAAAAATTTTTTTTCTCTCCCATAGTTTTTCTTTTTTTTGTTGATTTTTCTTTCCCAAAATGATTCATAAAGCACTGTATGTTAAAAATAAATTAAAAATTAAATTAAATTAAAATTTAAAAAAATAGTATAGACAAGAGGGGAATGAGGGCTTGGGTAAGAATGGTAGCTGTGATAAGTAGGGAGAAGAGGACGGATGTAGGAGAGGTCAGGGAGGTAGAATTTACAAGACTTAGTACTTGCCTGAAAAAGAAAAGTTAAATCAAGAATTAAATTAAAATTAAGAATTGAAATTAAAGATGATTCTGTGGTTGTAAACCCCAGAAATACATATGAGATATCTTTTCCACTTTTTAAGTTAATAATCCAGTTGAGAATACAGAACTGTCCTGCATGAAATAATTACAGACTAAGTATTAAACTACAGACCTAACTATAAGAATAGTAGTACAGAGAGAAAAAAAGATCAGCGTACAGTTAGAAAAAGAGTTGGGGCCATGGCTGGGTCTTGAAAAATGAGTAAATAGGACACAGATAAGAAGATGGCAGATAAAAATCACAGAATGTCAGAGCTAGAGACCTTAGAACACTGGCGCTGGGAGGGGCTTAGAACACAGTGTCTCAAAGCTAGGAAGGGCCTGAAAGACAACTAATCTGACCCCCTCATCTTACAAGGGAGAACTGGGTGCCCAGGGAACTGACCTGTCCACTCTGAGGAGTGGCAGAACAAGGCCTGGACTTGAGCTCTTTTGGCTGAAGCAAAAGGAATTGAAGTGGATGAAAAAGCAAACTAAGTCTGGTGGGAAGTGCTGCTTCTGAAACCACCAGCCTAGTCTCAATTCCTGCCCAAGCTTTAGGCCGGCATTTAAAGTTCTCTCCCCAGAGACACAACCTACTTCTCCGGCCCTGTTCTTCTCCGCCACGCTGGTCTGCTCACTGCCTCTGGGTGAGTCTGAGACTTCATTTGCCTGTGATGAGGGATCGTCTCGGGGTACCAATGTAGGAAGAAACTTGGAGTCCAGAGACCCAGGCTCAGTGGCCCAGCTCTGTTCATTTCTAGCTTGGAGAACTTATATAAATCACATTACCTATCTAGCCCCTCGTTTCCTCATCTCTAAAACAGAGATAACAACACTGGCACCGAGTTTCTTCTTCTCTAAAACGGAGATAAAAATATCAGCACCATCTGCTTCTCAGAACTGGATGAGATCACTTTGTAAATCTTAACGTACTCTAGAAACAAGTTATTCCACGCTTTTATTTTTATTTTTTACCTTTTTTCCTACCTGGTTTGTCATAATAATATCCTAGCTGCTCTCTTTGTCTTTAAACCTATCTATGCTCCATATCATGAAAACAATTTTACTAATACATATGCATCTCTTAGCCGTGCCCTTCTTCCATTCAAAAACTTATGGTTGCACTCTATTGCTTGCTGAATGCAGTACAAGCTCCTGGTTCTGGCATTCCAGGGCTTTCCACAAACAAGGTCCAGTGGACCATTCAGCTTTATCTCATACTATTCCCATTCATTAATTCTCTATCTTCCTCAAACTGTACTATTTTCATCTTGTCTTCTTCTCTCTGTGTGTCTTTATTTATAACTCTCTTCCATGCCTGTATTGTTCTTCTCCAACCATCAAAATTCCTTCCTTCCTTCAGGGTCTAATTCAGGTACCAGACCCTTCATGAAACCTTCCCTATTTCCTCTTCTCAGAGGAAAGTGATCTCTTCTACTCTGGATGACTTCTGGGAATTAATCTCATTTTCACTTGTTTCATATTAATTTGTGCCTGTGTTGTATTCCTCCCCCATATCCATTAGATTATAAGTACCCTAAGGTTAAGGAGTATAATATTTTTTCTTTTCTTTTTTTGGCTGAGGCAATTGAAGTTAAGTGACTTGCCCAGGGTCACACAGTATCTGAGGCCAGATTTAAACTCAGGTCCTCTGACTTCAGGGCTGGTGCTCTATCATCTGCACCAACTAGCTGCCCTGATTATACTATTTTTTCATCTCTGTCCAGCCCCAAGTACAGGGTAAGTGGTAGTTATTTAATAAATGTTTATGGCACTGAATTAGTACATTAATAGAAGAAGTAGCTTCTTATCACCCTGGCCCTAAGGGGATAGGCTATGAGGCAGAAGAGGAGAAACACTAGAGCAGCAAAGCTGGAGGGAGGTCACTAAAGAGAAATGCCCAAGGAGGGCACTTGGGGGAACTCGTCAGGAGAAAGGAGTGAAGCCTGAGAACCCAAGACAGCTGTTTCAGGCTGTTCTGTTGGCCTCCAAGCCCATGGATTCACCAAGGGCCCATCAGAACTGTTCATTAATGAGAGGTCCCTAGAGGCTCATTTTGTCTTCACCTCTGGAATTCCTAATTTTCCTAATTCCATCTTGCAAGTGTTCAGTTCTTTCTGGGTTTATTTACTCTGGTGCCTAAAATCAGCCCAGGAACTACTGCCAAGAAGAACAAAGGGAAAGGTTTGCTCTGGCAGAAGAGGAGGAGGAGGAGGTGAGCTGGCTGCTTGTGTAGAGTCTCTGAATCTCTTTGCTCAGACATGTATGCAATCCAAGTGCAAAATAAATTAGAACATGGTGAGTCCTTAAGAGGAGCCAAAGTCATTAATTCCAAGCCCCTATCTCTTGAAGCCTGTCTCTAGTTCAATTCCTGAGCACTTCTCACTTGAACCACTGCTACGGCCTCCTAATTGGCCTCTCTGCTTCCAGTCTCTCTAATTTATCCTCCATACCTTAACTAAAATAATTCATAAGGCAAAGACAGGATCACTCCTATGCTCAAACTCTTCTGTGGCTCCCCACTGCTTCTAGGAGAAAATGAAAACTACTGAGTTTTCTGTTTAAGATCCTTCACAATCTGATTCTTTTCTGACTTTTCAGCTTTATTTCACATTACTTCCTTTTAAAAATTCAATGTTTCAGCCAAACTGAAACACTAGTTGTTTCCCAAACTGGATTTCCAGCCTTCAAACACTCTCACAAGTCACTTCCCAGACTCCCAATCTGTGACTTCCTTCTAGATTTAGCTGAGGTGTCAACTCCACTGTGAAATTTTCCAGATCTCCCCCACCCTCACCTTAAACACTGTCTCCCTCAGTTTACCTTGTGCTATATTTATTTGTGTATAGATTGTATCCCCCAATAGACCATTTGATTACATGAGGGCTGTTAAATTGATGTTTTGGAGCCCCACTAGAGTGCCTTGCACAATATCTCAATAAATGTTTCCTGAAATGAATTCAAAATATGCATTTCAGCACAGCATAACAAATCGTATGCTGAAAAGTACAGGGTTCAAGTTTTAGTTATAGCTCCCTCCATTTCTTCTTTCCTTTTTTTTTTTTTTTTCTTTCGAGGTGATAAAAACTCTTTTCTTCTCTCACATACACAGTAGGGCTCAAGTCATCTTAAACATCAACTGTCAGTCATCTCTGTTAATGGAAGGACCGACCATACTCATGGGGAAGCCAAAAGGTCCTTTTGGCTTTAGGAAAGTAAACATTTGGGGAGTTGTTATACTTTTTCCCTTTATAGTTTTCATGTCATTTCTGAAGTAAAATGGTGAACGTGAGGTCAGGAAGACCCAAGTTCAAATTCCACCATTAGACATTTTAGCTATGTGGCATTCATCAAATCATTTAACATCCCAGCACTTCAGTTTTCTCCTCAGTCAATGGGACTAACAAGAGAATCAACTCATAGAGTAATTGCAAGGATTAAGTGAGATAACAAATGTGAAATGCTTTGTAAATAGGAGCTACCAATTCTACCTGGCCTGTGGGATTAGGGCAAGTCACTTAACCCCTCAGATCCTCAACAGTAAAATGGAGCTAATACTTGCATCACTTACTTAAGAGTGCTTGGGATCAAAATGATTTTCAAGCAAAATAAAAATGTAGATTATTACTACATTCTTTTATGTGATCTATGAAGGAAGTAATAATTCCTATTTTTATGGTGCTTGAAGGTTTCCAAAATGCTTTTCTCACAATCATCCTCAAAGGTGAATAATTAAGTAGTATGTAACCCCTCCCCAGGCAATTGGGGTTAAGTGACTTGCTCAGGGCCACAAAGTTAGGGAATGTTGAGTATCTGGGGCCAGATTTGAACTCAGGACCCCCTGACTTCAGGGCACTATCCACTGCCCCATTTTGCTGCTTTAAATTGTATGTAATTTAACTAGATTCAATAAATGTCTATCAGGCCCCCACTAGTGTAACTGACCCAAGAGGCATGGATGGGACACAAAAACTATAACAGAGTTCCCTCGCTCCACGGAGCATCTCCTCTGCTGGGAAATACAACATGTACAAAGATATGAGAAAGTATGAACCACTACATACAATTCCCAATCCCTTTATTTTTGACCATCTGCATTTTTGATTTGCTTCACAGGCTAATTGTACACTGTTTCAAAGTCCGATTCCTTTTGTACAGCAAAACAACTGTTTGGACATGTCTACATATATGGTATTTAACTTATACTCTAATGTATTTAACATGTATTGGTCAACCTGCCATCTGGGGGGGGGGGAAGGAAGGGAAAAATTGGAACAAAAGGCTTTGCAATCGTCAATGCTGAAAAATTACCCATGCATATATCTTGTAAATAAAAAGCTATAATAATAATAAAAAAGAGGAAAAAAAATATGAGTCAGTGCAAAAGGATTATAAGGGGGGAAGCGGGAGAACTAACAAACAGAGAGAGGAAGAGTGCTTCATGAAGGAGCTGCCATATAAAGGACGGTCCTGCCCTCAAGGAAGACAAGACTTCTGAAGGCAGAGTTTTGGAGGGAGTGGAGGCCGGGCACGGGGGACAGCCTGTGCAAACACACAACATGGGTGGAATGCTGAGTTTGAGGACAATTTCGCTTGGCTAGAATATAAAGCTCTGGAAGGGGAATAATATAAAATCAGGCTGGAAAGTAGGTCAGACCCAGATTTAAGGTTGTCCTTAAATGGCAAGTAAGTTACCCTTGAGGTAATTGTGAGCCACTGGAGAGTTTGGGGCATTTCATCCTTGGGAAAACAGGTTTGGGATGAAATGATTTGCCCGTGGTTTCACAACCTAAGAATGAGAGAGCTAGAGTCAAATCCAGATCCCCTGCCTCCATCCAGGCCTGTTCTGCTATTCCATACGGCCTCCTTCCTTAGATCTGCATTCTTGTCTGCTACTCTTTGCTTCCCCACCTCCAGCTTTCTCCACTCTCTCCTACAGGGACTAACAGATTACTCTTCCTAACATGCCCAGTGTCTTTCTCTTCCTGCTCCCTCTAGGACTCAGGAAGACCAAGTCCAGATTCCTTTCCTAGCCATTCAAGGTGCTTCATCATCTGACTACTTTTCAAACTTCATCTTCGCAGTGCTCTAGGGCAGATGTCATATACCTGCCACAAACACTCCGGAGTGCAGCCCAAACCACATCAAGATGAAATTAACAAAAATACAATAGAACATAGATAATGTTAATATGTGGTTTTCTAAGTGAACAGGTAACCTCATGAATCCTTATGTACAATCATTTCCGTTGGAGTTTGATACCACTGCTCCAGGAGAAAAGCTGGAAAATGGAGAGGTCGGGCAGCACTGGGGGAGGAGGGAAGGCGGACATGATGGGAAGATGTGGGTTCCAGTTCTAGCTCAGCCACTTACTAACTGTATGACTTGGGGTAAGCCACTCCATGCTCTGTGACTGTTTCCTCATCTTTAGAATGAAAGGCTGGGACTAAACGGCCTTTAAAGTTCCTGCTAGTTTCAAAGCTATGATTCTCAGTGCTGTCAGAGTATAAAGGTTATACTTTTCTCTCAAGAAGTTTGCAGCTCAGTAAGTAGGGAAAACCAAGCACAGGAAATAATTAAGTTTGTTGACAAAGGTCTCGCCTCTTTTTTCTTTCCCTCTGTCCTGACACTTTGAGATGCTGTTTCCCCTTTAAGTGATCCCTGGCCCAGTTCCCTAGTCCTAAGCTCCTTTAATCTTTTCCAACCTATGTGGCACAGGGCTGTTGTGCTGGGAATTCTTCCAGAATCGGGGGAAAGACAAGGATCAGGTTCTAGACCCAACTGCACATCTGTCCGTCTCTTCTAGAGACCCTGGAGGACTGGGAAAGGGCAGAGTTTAAAGGGCCATCATCGCCAAAGGTAGACAGATAAATTTCATCTATATCAGTATCAATGTCCTTTTCAAAATGGAACTTACAAGAAGGAAGCCCCGGTGCCCTTCCATGGGATGGGAAGGGAAACCATTCTATTCTCACACAAATGGAGACCCACCAGCCAAGGGATGTGTATCCAAGGCTGAATCTCTCCTGCCAGGGTTACCCCACCTCAGACCTTATCTTCTGCCCTGGGGGCAACACCTTCCTGAGAGTGGGAGTGGGCTTGGAGGAGACGTCAGGGGTCTCCAAGGCGTCACAGTGCGGGGCTACAAGGAGTCCGAGTCTTTGGAGGGGGGGGGAACAGTAAAGGGACTCATGAGGTATTACTGCGGGTTATTAAGGGTTAGGTACGCTCTGGGAGTCATGGGTTCTCAGTGAGAGGCTCGGGGTATGGCTGTGAGCGGAACTATGGGGAATCTTTGGGGGTGCCCTGAAGGTTGGGGTATCAGGGGGTTATGGGGAGTCATGGAGGGTTCACTGAGGGGGTCAGTAAGGGGGGCTGTGAGGGGTCACTGAGGGGGTCAGTAAGGAGGCTGTGAGGGGTCACTGAGGGGTCAGTAAGGGGAGTCATGGAGGGTTCAGTGAGGGGGCTGTGGGGGGTCACTGAGGGGTCAGTAAGGGGCTGTGAGGGGTCACTGAGGGGTCAGTAAGGGGCTGTGAGGGGTCACTGAGGGGTCAGTAAGGGGGCTGTGAGGAGTCACTGTGGGGGCCAGTGAGGGGAGCCTGAGGAGTCATGGGGTTCACCGAGGAGGTCAGTAAGTGAAGGGCCAAGGAGGAGAGCCGCGGGCCAGGAAGGGGCTCAAGAAGGGACGCCGGACCTGGGGATCATCACCCTAAGTCATACTCACCCTGCCTTGGAGGTCCCTTAGAAATCGACCTTTTACCTTCTGGATCCGTCAGAGCCAGAAGCCGGAGCAGAGACCCCTCCCCCAGCCCCGCTGCCCTCTGGGAGTCAAAGTTCCCGAAAGTGAGAGTCAGTCAGGCGGAAGCCCAGGAAGCTCGGACAGCGCTCTCATCGGTACTACAATTCCCGAAAGGCATCGCGCGCCATCTCGGAGGGCTGTCCTTTAGGAGAAAGGACTACGATTCCCAGAAGGCATAGCTACTCTTTGCTTTCCTCGAGCTAGGCCCTCTATCCTACCCCGCCTTTAGGCCAGACTGGAACGCAGTGCTGCTGCTCCCTCTGGTGGATAAAAAGCAGCTTTTCAGACGCGGGGGGTGGAGAGGGAGGGTACGATTTAGAGTTCCGGCCGAGCGTAGTTTTGTGAATGTTTTATTGCACATAGTATCCCTCCGCCGCGTTTCTGGCCCGGGTAGCACCGAGGAGCGGCTGGTCTCCGAGGATCCCGGACCTGTGGCCTGACATACCCTTCCCACGGCCCGCGAACCGGGTGCCCTGTGATGTGTGGTCACGAGCAATTAAACACCTTTACTGCCGCTGCCCCCACCGACGGGTCAGCCGAGGACCCGTCACTGCCTCGGGCCTGGCCCTCTGTCTGTGGAGACAGCCGCGTGCCGCAGGGCTGGTTCCCCTTCACTCGGGGCATTTACAGTCCCGCTGCTGGGCCCGTGCCTAGAATGCGCGCGCTGCGGCCAGGGAAGGGGCCCGAGGCGGGGTGGGAGCCGCCTCACTCTGCCAGGTTCAGAGCCGCGTCACCGGTGCTGTTGCCACCGTGCGGCCGGCCGGCAGTACTGCGGGGCCCAGGGTCTGACAAGTTCTAGACGGGGTGGGGCAAGGCCCAAGTAGTGCCCGAGGCTGTGATTCATCACCTCCCCCGGTAATTTCCCCGTTGCAGACCTCCCGGACCTTTTTGGGGGGTGTTCACTCCCCACGGACCCGGCTGTCCGGACTCTTGTACAACGTGACCAGAAAGGGGCTGCTGGGATCGGGGACAGGCGGGACGGGAGGTCTGGTCAGCGTCCCACTGACAGGGAGCCCGGGGGCCCTGAGGGGACGTACGGGGGATCTCGCAGGTCTCAGGTGGGGCCAGGTTTGGGGCTGTGCGCCCTGGGGAGGTTGGGAAGAGGTTCTTTGAGCCAGTGTGCAGATAGAGGGGCTGTCTATGAGGCCCCCGTCCAGCGGGCTGCACCTTTATAGAATCAGCAGTCCTTCAGAGGGTGTCCGGATAAAAGCCTCGCTGGCCCGCGGCGGCCGCTCCTGGGCCCTGACCCCGAGGCCTGGCCCGAGCGGCCGGGCTGAGAGCCCTCACTTCCGCTGGGTGTCCCTCTCCCAAGGCCCATCACGAGTGTTTCTCTCTCTCCCGAGGATCCCCCAGGACCCGAAGAAGGCCGCGTGTGAAGCACCAAAGTGGCCGGAACCCTGAGGGCTCTGGACTCCAAGCTCGGCCGCACACTGTTGGATGGGCAGGACTTCCCGTTGCTTGTGCCGATGACTTCCCTCTCCTATCACCCTCAAACTGTGACATACCAGCCCTGCCCTGTGGGGCCTGAGGGCCCGTGGGAACAGTGGGTGGGCTTGCTTGATGGGACCATGGAGGGGCAGCATACCTGGTTTTGCCTGGTTGAATCCTGCCCAACCATGCGGCCTCACAACTGGGTTACCTTTCGGCCGGGCAGTGCATGAAGCGAACACCATGGAATGTCATCACGCCCCCAGGGGAGGTTGTCCGCAGGGCTCCGAGCCTCCGCGTGGAGCAGGCCCTTGATGCTCATACGGCATGACATCCCTTCTGAATGATGAATTTGGACAGACGTGGAAGGTCATGCTGCAACATTGAACGGCTTTTGATCTCCTCATGCTGCCAAAGATAGCGCGCATGCCCTGTTATACGCAAGGGCTGTGTCTTTACCCTTGACCATAGTCATGTCACATCAGCAACCCTACCGACTGTGAGCTCCCGCACACAGGAGGTCCACACCCTTGTGGGGGACCCCGCAGCGGTGCTGGAATAGCCTGGGCTCGACTTGGCCGAACTGCCGACCATCCTCCTGGCTGGTGAACTTGGCCTTCTCCTACGTTAGAGCACACGTAGTTGGGGGTAGGAATGCAGTGCTCGGGCTCAGTCCCACAACACAACCAAGCTGGGCATGGATCCCTGAACAGGTGGAGTGTGAAAACCCAGGCTTCAAGGATCCTGCATCTGCAGTCTGCCATATAGGCTAACAATGATGTAACCATGCTGACTAATGCTTATATAAGTAATCCCTTCTCTGTGCAAGCGCATCTCTCCATGCTTTGGCACGGAGCCACCTTTGTTTGATACTAATAAATACCGAGCTGGAGTTGGGCTGAGAAGGCTGTCTCTCTCTTTTCCTCTCCCCCCTCTCCCCTGGTTGTGATGAGTCGCTTCCCTTTTCTGAGTTTTCACCTCCCAGAAATTCAAGGGGGACCCTTTCTGGACCCCGGGTCTGACAGAGCCACATCCAATTCTGTTTTTAACTCCTAGGAAACTATTTGCTTCTCATCTGAAGGAAAACCTCAAGATTTGCTTTGAATAAGACAAGTCTTCTCTAATTGAAAAGGCCTTGTACAGGGACTCCTAAGACTCATTATTTTATATCCGGATAGTTGTGGGTAAATTATTTCCCTTCCCTGGGCCTCAGTTTCCTTCTTTAAAAATGAGGAATTGGGCTAGATGATCTCCAAAGTCATTTTCATTTTGAAATTCTATGATCCTAACTCTGTAATGCAAGCATTATTTTACCTCCATTTTAAGGAAGGGAAAACTGAAGCCCAAAAAGCAGAGCATCTCATCAAAACTATGTCAGAGACAAGACTAGAATCCAGATTACCCAGCATCCCCATTCACTTTAGCATGTTCTTTTGGAAACAGAAACCCACTCAGTTGCTCACAATTCAGATAAGTTGTACTAGATAAAACCCTTTCTCTCAGCCTTCATCATTGTTTATTTTATACTGGTACATGTTGCATAAAGGCTAAAAGTCAAGGGCTTTTGTTATAGGCGGTAAAGTGAACCAGAAGGCAATGACCTGGTTTTGTCTTTGCTCTGGGATTAAAAGGGACCTTGGAGGCTATCAACTTCAACTTCCTAATTTTACAAATGAAGAAACCAAGGCACAGTATAATTTGGTGACTTGCTTAAGGCCATATAACTAATCAGTGCCTTTTTGCTGTTTAGCTCTTGCTTACTGTTACTTTCACCTCTATCATAGTGGATCTTGGTATTTTAGAAGTTTTTTATTTCAGCTTTTAATTTTGTAGAATTTCTGAAATGAAGTTGAGAAGTTCCAAAATCTCTATTTCAAGTATATTTAGAAACACAAAGATTTTTCTCACTCTAAATATGGCAGCTGTTTGGGACCATGCACTTCAAATCAGCAGCAGACTAGAGCAAAAAAAAAAAAAAAAAAAAAAAAAAAAAAAATAGACAATTTTAGCCTAGCAATAGAGTGACTTTTGTGAACTGTTTTTAGCTAGGTATGGTACCTAGCTATATTGTAACAAACTGTTGTAACAAACCTTTGAAAGAGAGAAGCTTTCTTAGTTACTGTGTCTTAGTAGATGAGAATGCATAACATAATAGATAACCCTGAAGAACTAAATCACAAAAGACAGTAGCACAGAGAAGCTTGATGCTCTGACAAGATCAGAAAAAAGCATGATATCATGCAAGAGCATTGGCTATGTGTGGCATCAAAAGTGTTATTTGCCCAGGCCTTGAGTTTCCTCATGTCACATGTATATTCATTTCCTTTTCCTTTTAAAAAATATTATTTTATTTTTCCAAATAGATGCAAAGATAGTTTCAACATTCACTTTTGCAAAATCTTGTGTTCCAAATTTTTCTTCCCCTCTCTCTCCATCTCCTCTCTCCTAGATAGCAAGCAATCCTATATAAGTTAAACATGTGCAATTCTTCTAAACCTATTTTCATATTCATTATGTTGTGCAAAAAAAAATCAGATCAAAAGGAGAAAAAACACGAGAAAGAAGAAAAAGCAAGCAAACTACAACAAAAAGTTGAAAATAGTATGCTATGATCCACTTTCAGTCTCCATAGTTTTCCCTCTGGATGCAGATGGATCTTTCCATTCCAACTTGGAATTTCCTTGAATCACCTCATTGTTGAAAAGAGCCAAGTCCATCACAGTTCATCATCATATAATCTTCTTGTTGCATACAATGTTGTCTTGGTTCTGTTCACTTCATTTAGCTTCAGTTCATGTAAGGTTTTTCAGGATTTTCTTAAATCAGCCTGCTCACTATTTCATATAAAAAATAAATAATATTCCATTACATTCATACAAATACTCACTTTCGTTGTTGCTGTTGTTGTTTGTCTTTTGTTCTGGAAGATCATGACATCAGAGAGGTGATGCCATGATATGCAAATGAATTGGATTTAAGGGAGGGAAAGCTGTGCAAAGTCACCTGTCTCACTTTCTCCTCCAGAGGCATTTAGCTCCACTGGTAAGATATACATGAGGATGGCTAGAGATGGCTGTCAATTCACTTTCATACATTTTAATGACCATCTCTTTACCTTATTTGTGTGCCCTTACACAGTGGTGATGAGATTGAGTGTAGGAGTTTACTTGATGTGTTCAGTGGGGACAGAATTATATTTTCACTTTATTTGCTATGCCATTTGATTAAATGTCTTTAGTTTTGAACCAATTTATTTTTTGGATAGCTGGTTGAATTAGCTATTGGAGCCTTATAAGCTGTGCTTGTGAATTGGTGCTGACCTACAGAGTGTTCTGAACCTGTGGTGGTTTTTCTGTGAGCTCATGTGAGATAGAGGGTGCCCTATACACTACATACCAACTGTTTTACTCTCTTGATGCTCATACAGGGTAAGGAGCTTCTCAGCAAGTCCCATTGTAATAAAGGCCCTTGACTTTTTGCCCTCACCACCAAAACACAGAAGTTCACGTTTGTCAGTGAAAGGGGGTCCTCAGAAAGCAACTGTCCCAATTCAGATGTGAACCAAAATCCTTTCTACAACATTCCTAACAAGCATTCAGATTTTTCCTTTTTTTTCTCAACAGTAGTTATTTTTACCAATTACATGTAAAGATAGTTTTCAACAATCATTTTTGTAAGATTTTCAGTTTCAAATTTTTTTTCTTTCCCTTACTTCTACTCTTCCCAAGACAGCAAGCAATCTGATATGGTTATACATGTACAAACATTTTAAGTATGTTTTCATATTAGTCATGTTGGGAAAGAAAAATCTAAATAAAAGAGGAAAGCCACAAGAAAAAAAGGTGGAAATAGCATGCTTTGATCCACATTCAGTCTCCATAATTCTCTAGATGCAAATAACAGCCTCTTAAAAACTTTTAGTAAAGGGAAAACCTGTTACCTCCTAAAGAACACTGTTCCACTTTTAATTCAATGTTAAAAATCTTACCTTCCTACAATTCTATCTATTACTCCCTATTCTGCCCTCTATGACCAAGAACATTTTGTCCTTCTAGCACATGTTCATTTTTTTTTTTTAGTTGACTCTTCATAATTCCAGTAAAGTGAACTAGAAGGCAGTGACCTTGTTTTGTCATAACTGTGGAATTAAAAGAGACCTCACAGACCATCTAAATCAACCTCCTTATTTTGTAGATGAAGATACAAAGGCCCAGGGTAATTTAGTGACTTGCTCAAAACCACATAACTAATAACAATAATAATAATAACCAATTTGGACTTTTCTTGGCAGAGATACTAGAGTGGCTATTTCCTTCTCCATCACATTTTACAGATGAGGAAATTGAGGCAAGGTAGAATGACTTGTCCAGAGTTATACAGCTAATATCTAAGGTCAAATTTGAACTCAAGAAGATGTCTTCCTGAATCCAAGCCCAGTGCTCCATTTTATCTATTGCTCCAACTAGCTGCCCCTCTAACAGAAGAGAACACTTTAATTAATTATTATTTTTTTCCATTCTTTTTGCCAAAAGGTAGGTTTATTTAGAAGAAGCAGTTAAAGACAAAATAAGGTGTCAAGAGTGGCAAATATGAAATAGATTTGAGAGAGGAGTAGAGTTATCATTATCAAGGAAAGGACTTTGGAAGAATTCATAAAAGGAATGTGCCATGAGATCTGGATACACTATTGACTGGCAGCTTAAATCCATAGAAGAGTTTAGCAAACTAATAAGACTCAGCAAGGACAAAGACTCCATTAAAGGGAAGACACTAAGAGGGAGAGAGACAGTACCTGATAACAGGCTTAGTCCTGGAAAGAACTTAGCAAAGATCTTCATCAGAGCAGATCTTTTATGGGGGAAATATAACCCTACAGACTTCTCATGAAAGAATTTGGTAGCTCAGAGGGAGGGATTAAGGAGGAATTAGAGTACCTGACAAATCAGGTCCCAAATTTGTCTAAAAGATATATTAATATCTCAAATGTTGTTTAAAGATGCCCAGAAGTTGGGGGATAGACAATGGAGAGTGATAAAGAGTTCCATCCTCATAATTATTCTAATACAAACAGGATAGTCTGGGAATTGGTGATGCTTGATAATAGCCATATGGGTTTCTTCCTGCCAGGGAAAGAGAGTAAGTCCACATCATTCCCCACTCTTTAATTTGCTTCAAAAAATAACAGGGAATTTAGGAATCAATGCTGAAATTTTGCAGGCCAAAGGATAGCATTTTAAATATCCTGAGATTGTATTAATTTCTTCCTTATAAGAAACAAAAATATCTTAACAAAAATTTCGCTGAGTCACTGATGAATGCAGGAAAGATTTTATTTTACATTCTTGCAAGAATGGGTGTACCAATTTTGTAGATTAAGAATACACTTTACAGAGGCTAGGTCAAGCTTTTTAATGTTAGCCCATTCTTCCTCAGAATCCTGATTGGGTCAAGATCCTTCCAAATTATAATGCTTCTTAAAAGGTAATAATATATCCCATTCTAAGCAAAATATGAGCAGAGAAGCTCTTCCTTTCATTATTTGAGCTCATGCTGTTGGTCACATCTGCACTTTTCCAATCCTTTCAAGTCCAAGAAGCAACTTCCCCCTCCCTCTCCTTCACTGCAATCCTAGCACATTCCCGGGGGTATTTACTCTTTCTCAAGGACACCTATGAAAGCAAAACAGCTAAGATTATAAAATCCTATTCCTTGCATTCCCTTAAGTCTTCTCCTTCTTGGCCTAAACAACACTAGTTTTTTCAACTGATATGCCCCAAAGAAAATTCACTATATTTTTCCTGAAACTCATTCTTCTTCTAAAATTCTTTATTTCTATTCAGTCTCCCAGGTTTACAACTTTAACATTATCTTCGATCCATCACTTTCTTTTCCCCCCTTATTTGTTCAGTCATTTGACAGATCTAGCTATTTCTACCTCTGCAATATATTTCATATCACCCCCCCTTATGTTGGACTCACCCTACCTCCCCCCTAGTCTGACCCCTCACCATCTTTTACTTCAATTATTGACAGAGTATCCTGTGTGACATTCCTGTCTTAAATCTCTCCCCCTACCAAAATTATTTCCCACAAGCACAGAACTGACCAAATCACAATCAACTCTGATGGCTCCCTTTTGCTTCTTGGATAAAATATAAAAATTCCTCTCTTTAGCTTTTATAGCCCTCCATAATCTTGTTCCAACATACCTTTTTTTAAAATAGTATTTTATTTTTCCAAATACATGTAAAGATAGTTTTCAATATTCACTTTTGCAAAATCTTGTATTTCAATTTTTCTCCTTCTCTTCCCTCCCTCTCTGCTTCCCTACATAGCAAGAAATCCAATATAAGCCAAACATATGGAAATTCCTCCAAAAGTATTTCCACATTCATTAGCCTGCCCAAGAAAAATCAGACCAAAAGAGAAATAAAACATAAAGAAAAACAAGCAAACAAACAACTAAAAAAACCTATGCTTTGATTCACATTCAGTCTCCATAATTCTCTCTTTCTATCACAACTCTATTGGAATTGTTTTGAATCACTTCATTGTTGAAGAGTCTAGTCCATCATATTGATCATCACATAATCTTGTTACTATGTACGATGTTTTCTTGATTCTGCTCACTTCAATTAATATCAGTTCATGTCTCTCCAGTCTTTTCTGAAACCAACCTGTTTATCATTTTCCAACAGAACAATAATATTCCATAACATTCATATACCATGAGTTATTCAGCCATTCTCCAATTAATGGGCATCCACTTAGTTTCCAGTTTCTTGCTACTACAAAGAGGGCTGCCACAAACAGGTCCCTTTCCCTCCTTTATGATCTGCTTGGGATACAGACTCAATAGAGACACTGCTGGGTAGTTTATGGTCAGTATGGTCTGATGGGTATGACCTGCAACCTGTCAGAACCGGATTGATGGTCCCTCCCTAGAGATTCCTGCTCACCAAAGTTTGGACTCTTCCCCTATCCCCCTTTGTTTAGCTACCTGAGCTAAGAGCTATAAATATGTCATTGAGAACTCACATTCACTACTACATGCTTTGGACATCAGCCCTGGGGGCATCATGCCCCCAGTACAACCTTTCACTCTCAGAAATCCAAATAAAATATTATAAACTTCAACATTCACTTTTATAAGATTTTGATTTTCAATTTTTTTCTCCTTTCCTCCTCTCCCCCTCCCCAGTATGACAAATAATCTGACCCCATAACCACCAGGAATTATGAGTATTCAAACTACATCATCATGAAAAAATATATGTTCTTTACAAGTATTGATATATATTGATATATTGATACATTCAGTAACTATATAATATTGTGCCTAGCTCAGAATAATCAGTCAATTGGCATTTATTAAGTACCTATGATATGCATGGCAGAGATCAGGCCTTTGGCTTCACTATCAGAAAGTCTATCAGTACATATTAGTGGTTGATCTGTAACTTATAGTCTTAAAAATTTCTTGGGAGCCTTGGGGAAGATCATCTGTTATTATCATTATCAAGGACTTAGCCATAGTCACACGCCAATCTATATTAAAAATACAGAGAAAAGAGGGCTGGATTTAGAATAAAAGTATCTGAGTTGAAATCCTAGTTCTGCCAATTACTGCCTAAGGCAAGTGACGCTACCATGCTGGGCCTTAGTTTCCCCATCTGTAAAATGAGGGGGTTGAATTAAAGGACTGCTGAGATCTGTACTGAGTTCTACATATATCAGCCTACAAATTCAAGTCTTTCTGATTCTGAGGCCAGATCTCTATCCACTGGGCCATAATGCCTCTCCCATAGAAAGAATAACGACCCTAACCACCTCATACCTCTCAGATTGGCTAAGATGACAGGAAAAGATAATGATGAATGTTGGAGAGGATGCAGGAAAACTGGGACACTGATACATTGTTAGTGGAGTTGTGAATGTATTCAATCATTCTGGAGAGCAATTTGGAACTATGTTCAGAAAGCTATCAAACTCTGCATACCTTTTGATACAATAGTATATCTACTGGACTTATATCCCAAAGAGATCATAAAAAAGGGGAAAGAAGCCATATTGCAGCAGTCCTTTTTGTAGTGGTCAAAAACTGGAAATTGAATGGATGCCCATCAGTTGGTGAATGGCTGAATAAGTTATGGCATATGAATGTAATGGAATATTATTGTTCTATAAGAAATGATCAACATTTACATTGTTTACATGAAATGATACTAAATGAAATGAATAGAACCAAAAGAATATTGTATATAACAACAAGATTATGTGATTTTCAATTCTGATAGGCTAGGCTCTTTTCAACAAGGAGGTGATTCAGGCCAATTTTAATAGACTTGTGATGGAGAGAACCATTTGCATCCAGAGAGAAGACAATGGGCACAAAATGTGGATCACAATATAGTGTTTTCTCTTTTTTTGTTGTTGTTTGCTTGGTGTTTTTTCCCCCTTTTGATCTGCTTTTTCTTGTGCAGCATGATAAATGTGGAAACATGAAGAACTGCACATGTTTAACCTATATTGGATTACTTGCTGTCTGAGGGAGGGTGATGGGGAGAGAAGGAGAAAAAATTGGAACACAAGGATTTGGAAGGATGAGTGTTGAAAACTATCTGCATGTATTTTGAAAAATAAGAAGCTATTTTTATAAAAAAAATAAAAAGCAATATCATGTAAAAAATGACACAAAGATATCTCCATGGGTCAGATGGTTCCTATGAACAAAGAACTTCCTACCTGTCCTGGTCCCCTGTGATAAGATAGCTATTAGAGACAAGGTTGGGAGAGTCAGCTGTGAATGTCCCCATTTCCATGGGCAGCAGCACCCTTAAGGCCACACCATAGCCTCCTGGTCAGAGCCAGAATTAAGTCATTGGGAGAGAGAAGACAGAATCTCACAGCGGTCTTTATATCCTGGATCTAATTAAAGCTGTGGTTGGCAGTTGGCTCCCACAGTCTATAAAAAGCTTAGTGCAGATCAGAGTGGCTCCCGTTTGCTGATTAATCTTCCCAGTGGGGACTGTGAATCAAAGAAATCATCCTGAATCCCCTGTGTACAGGAGGGCAAGAAGGAGGTCACCTGAGCTAGACCCCCTTCCTTCAAGCTGTTCAGCACCTAAATCCTTGAAAGATGTCCAGACATAGAAAGGGTACATGATAGTTCTTGTTTATTCAAAGGAACATGCAAATGTTGCTTTTGATCTGAAAGGGCAGAATTAGGAATAATGGACAGAGAATTAGGAATAATGGACAGATGTTTCAGAGAGGCTGATTTAGGCTTGATAGAAAGGAAACTTTCTTGATCATTAGAGCCATCTAAACATAAAAGATTGACTTCCAATCCACTATCATGTTGGGAGGCATGTAGCAAAAGTATGATCATCCTACTTTTTCAGAATCCTAGAATTGGATGGTACCACAGGTTGACACCATTAGTGCTGACTGACACCTGAATAAGGATGTTTTTTAACCTGGTTGTCTCTAAAGAAAAAGAAATCAGTATGTACATTTCACTGGTGAAGAAACTCAGGCTCAAGAATTCAATAACTTGCCCAAGATCACATAGGTAAAAAGGAGAGTCAGAACTAAAATCCAAGTGTTCTGAAAGTTCACATTCTTTTTACTCTATGATCCTGCCTACTCTACTTTCTTGATATTGGAGACATCCAGTTTTTCCTTTTTTTAACCATTTTAACCTGTTGTAGATCTAGGACACATGAATTAATTTAAAATGGTCTTTAAACTAATGAGTTCAACAAGTTTATCTGTTGTTTCATGGATGACATTGTTCTGATCACCTCAACCTGAGAAAAAAGAAATTAACATAGGCTGTGTTGATTTACATTAAGTCTCCTTAAATCTTTTTCTGCATGCAGATGGAATTTTCTGTCAAAAGTCTATTGGGATTGCTTTAGATCATTGAACCACTGAGAAGAACCAAATCTTTCATAGCTGATCATTACACATTCTTGCTGTTATTGTACACAATGTATTCCTGGTTCTTGTTTTATGTAAATTGTTTATAATTTAGTCCATTGTTAAGTAATACCCCAAGAAGGTCAAAGACAAAAAGAAAAGTCTCCATGTACACACACACACACACACACACACACACACACACACACACCACAATACAGTGCAATCATTTTAAGAATTCATAATTATGGGAAACTCAGAAATACTCAGGAAAATACATATAAACTAACACAGAGTAAAAGCATGAAGAATAGGTAATATAATATACAAAAATGACTATAACAATGTACACAAAAGGAACAATAGAACAAAAAGTAATGCTTTATAATTATAATGACCAATCTTGGCCCCAGGCAAAAGATGAGGAAATTCTCCTCCCCTACTTTAGTTGGAGAGGTGGGTCACTATGACCAGTCAGTCAATAAGTATTATTAAGCACTTACTTTATACCAGGGACGGTGCTAAATGCTGGGGATAGAAAGTAAAGCAAAAACAGTCCTTGTCCTCAAGGAGCTTACAATCTAAAGGGAGAGACAACATGCAAACATAAATGTACTAAAAGACAGAGATAGGATAAATTGGAAGGCACGAGGATCAAGGGGGATCAGGAAAGGCTTCTTATAGAAGGGAGAAAGCAAGAGCATCCAGGAGGAAGTTATGGAGGTGGAATAATGCTATCAGATGTGTCAAATGGTTTTGCTTAACTGATTCTTTCCTGCCCCCCCATGGAAAATGACAAATTAGAAGATGGGGGAAAACAGGGATACTGATGCATTGTTGGTAAAGCTGTGAACTGATCCAGTCATTCTGAAGAACAATTTGGAATTATGTCAAAAGAACTCTAAAATTATGCATACTTTTTTTTCTCTTTTTAAAAAATTTATTTTTTAACACACATTGAGCAATTTGGAATTATGCCAAAAGAACTCTAAAGATATGCATACTTTTTTCCCCTTTTTAAAAATTTGTTTATTTGTTTTTAACACACGTTGCTTTATGAATCATGTTGGGACAGAAAAATTAGAGCAAAATGGAAAAACCATGGGAGAGATTAAAAAAGAAATGAACATACCCTGTGTTGATTTACATTTAGTCTCCTTAGTTCTTTCTCTGGATGCAGATGACATTTTCTGTCAAAAGTCTATTGGGATTGCTTTAGATCACTGAACCACTGAGAAGAACCAGGTCTTTCATAGCTGATCATTGCACATTCTTGCTATTATTGTGTGCAATGATTCCTCGTTCTTCTTGTTTCATGTAAATTTTTGAGGCCTCTAAAGTCAGTTTGTTCATCATTTTTATAGAACAATTATATTCCATTATATTCAAATATCACAACTTGTTCAGCTATTTCCCAATTGATGGACATCCACTCCTTTTCCAATTCTTTGCTACCACAAAAAGAGCTGCTACCAATATTTTTGCACATATGGGCCCTTTTCCCTCCTTTATGATTCCCTTGGGATGCAGAGTAAGTAATGGCACTGCTGGGTCAAAGTTTGCTAGCCCTTTGGGCATAGTTTCCAGATTTCTCTCCAGAATGATTAATCATTTTACAACTCCATCAACAATGCATGAGTGTCCCAGTTTTCTCACATCCCCTCCAATATTTATCATTTTTTTCCTGTCATTTTAGTCAATTTTAGAAAAGTGAGGTTGTTATGCATATCTTTTGACCCAGCATTATCACTACTAGGTCTGTATCCCAAGGAGATAAAAAAATAAATAAAAAGGGTCTATATGTACAAAAATATTTATAGTAGCTCTTTTTGTGGTGGCAAGGACTTGGAAATTAAGGGAATGTCTACTAACAGGGAAATGGCTGAACAAATGTAGTATATGATTGTGGGGGAATATTATTGTGCTATAAGAAGTGATGAGCAGGATGGTTTCAGAAAAGTCAACATTTAGCAATTGATTCTTATAATTTCATGAATTCTTATAATTACATGAATTGATGCAAAATGAAACAAACTGAATCAGAACATTGTATTCAGAAACAGCAATCAATTGGGAATGCCTTGGGTATGCTCATCAATACAATAATCTATGACAGTTCCAAAGGACTAATGATAAAAAATGCTATCAGCTCCAGATGAAGAACTGATAGAGTCTGAATGCAGATGGAAGCTTACTTTTTAAAGTTTATTATTCTTAGTTTTTTCCTGGTCTGCATTTTCCTTTGCAACATGACTAAGAGGGAAATGCTTTCTATGACTACACATGTATAAATCTCTATCATATTGCTTGCTTTCTCAAGGAAGGAAAAGGGGGAAAGAGGGGGGGAGAATTTGGACCTCAAAATTCTAAAATAGAATATTGAAAATTTCTGTTTACAATGTAACAAGAAAAATTAAAATTTAAAAAAAAAGAAGAGATGGTAAAGGAACTGGAGATGTTTAAAGAGGAGAAAGCTTGTGGTGGTGATATGCTGATAAATGTTTAATAACTAGCTCTTTTTGGGAAGTGAGAGAAAATTTATACACAGGAGGGTTGGAGCTGGCTCCAGTATACCCCTGACTCAGAGAGAATATTACATTTGTCTTTGAGTACTTGAGAGATTGTGATGTGGAAGAGGGATCAGATTTTGGTTGAGAGTGGGAGTTGTAGGGGGGCAGCTAGGTGGCGCAGTGGATAGAGCACCAGCCTTGAATTCAGGAGGACCGGAGTTCAAATTTGATCTCAGACACTTAACAATTCCTAGCTGTGTGACCTGGGCACGTCACTTAACCCCAGCCTCAGGGGGAAAAAAAAAAAAAAGAAAAAAAGAAAAAAAGAGAGAGAGAGAGTGGGAGTTGTGTGTCAAAAAAATAAAATGAGCAGTGGGGTCAAAATTGCAGATACATTGAGGTTTACCATGAGGAAGCACTTCCTAACAATTCAAATAATCTGAATGTAGAATGGGATCCATTGGGAAGTGGTGGGTCCCTCTCACCAGAAGTTTATAAATAGTGGCCAGATGACCACTTGTCAGGGGTGTCGTCTTGGGATTTTCTGCCAGGCTGCTGAAATCGCTTACAATTCTGAAATTCTGTGACATTGCTAAAGAAATTGACAGCTCTGCAGTATCCCAAGGACATAATGCCCTTGCCACATGTACTTTCTTTCCCACTCTCTCCCATGGTATAACCCATAGGTACCCACAGAATGCCTCAACGTGGGAAAGCTTTTCTGGGAACCACGTGTGAAGTAGGCCCATGTGAGTTGTGAGAAGAAGATAAAGGCAGTGAGTGAGTGAACATGGGGAGTTGCCCTTCTCCTCCCTTAAGAAACCTGGAAGCAGTATTACTCTTTTCTCCCCTTTTTATTCTTCCCTCATCCTCCAGGGATGTCAATATCTGAAACATCATTATCCTCAACATTTAGCAGTTGATTCTTATTTCTCAATAGAAAAGATTCTTGTAGACAGGGCCAGGTCTGCAAATCCCTGTGGCCAGGGTAGGAATGTTTTTCTGCCACTTGATTGCTTGCACCTTCCTTGATGGGACAGAGAATATTAATGTATTGGAGGGAGGAGTTGATTTAAAGTAAAGAATTTTATTTTTTTATTAAAATTTTTCATTCTCAAAACATGTGCATAGATAATTTTCAGCATTCACACTTGCAAAACCTTATGTTCCAGATTTTTTTCTCCCTTCTCCTCCCTCCACCCCAAAAGCAAGCAATCCAATATATGTTATTTCCACAATTATCATGCTACACAAGAAAAATCAGATCAAAAAGGAAAAAAAAAATGAGAAAGAAAACAAATTGTAAGCAAACAACAAAAAAGAGTGAAAATACTATATTGTGGTTCACACTCAGTCCCTATAGTCCTCTCTCTCTGGGTGTAGATGGCTCTCTTCATCACAAGATTATTGGAACTGATCTGAATCATCTCATTGTTTGAAAGAGCCACGTCCATCAGAATTGATTATTGTATAATTTTGCTGTTGCCGTGTGTAATGATCTCCTGGTTCTGCTCAGTTCACTCAGCATTGGTTCATGTAAGTCTCTCCAGGCCTCTCTAAAATCATCCTGCTGATCATTTCTTACAGAACAACAATGTTCCATAACATTGATATACCATAACTTATTCAGCCATTCTCCAACTAGTAGCCATTCATTCAGTTTTCAGTTTCTTGCCACTACAAAAAGGATTGCCATAAATATTTTTGCACATGTGGGTCCCTTTTCCTTCTTTATTATCTTTTTGGGATATAGGCCCAGTAAAGAGACTGCTGGATCAAAAGGTATGCACAATTTGATAGCACTTTGGGCATAGTTCTAAATTGATTTCCAGAATAGATATCCAGTTCACAACTCCAACAATATATTAGTGTCCCAATTTTCTCACATCCCTTTCCAACATTTGTCATTATCTTTTCCTGTCATCTTAGCCAGTCTGATAGGTATGTAATGGTACCTTAGTGTTGTCAGAATTTGCATTTCTGTGATCAATAGTGATTTAAAGCATCTTTTCATATGATTACAAATGGCTTTAATTTCTTCATCTGAAAATTGTTTGTCCATATCCTTTGACTATTTATCAATTGGAGAATGGCTTGAATTCTTATAAAGTTGAGTCATTTCTCTATATATTTCAGAAATGAGGCCTTTATCAGAATCTTTGAATGTAAAAATTTCCCCCCAGTTTATTGCTTCCCTTCTAATCTTGTCTGCATTGGTTTTGTTTGTACAAAAACTTTTTAACTTAATATAATCAAAATTATCCATTTTGTATTCAATAATGTACTCCAGTTCTTCTTTGGCCACAAATAAAGAAATTTAAAACTCAGTTCCTTTCTAGGTACACAATAAGGGGAAGGGAACAAATTAAGTAAAATAAATAAGGGAATAAGTTAAATGCTTAACAAATATTATCTTATTTGCTCCATCATCACTGGAAAAAAACAAATAAGCAGAATGCAAAACTATTGTAAGAAATGCATGTCATTCTTCATTTTTAGTTCCTCACACGTCTGTTGAGAGGTAGGTATCATGATACCATGGAATCATCTGTGGATCATTGCATTGATCAGAATTCTTAAGTCTTTCAAATAATGATTTGAAATTATTTTAGTAATTAAAAAATATAATTGACCACTTCTGCACATTTTCCTCAGCATCAGTTCATGAAAGTCCTCACAGATTTTTCTGAAACTTCATCTTTTCTTATGGCACAATAATACTCTATTATATATTATATATACTATAATTTATTCAGCTCTTCCTCAATTGATGAACACTTTTGTTTATTGAAAATATTTTTTTAAATTAAAAAACTAAATAAATGTTAAGATAAATTGCTTCCCTACACCTGAGAACTCTCATAGATCCTCATCCCATTGGAGATAGACAGAATATGCATAAGGAACTAAGATGACCAGGGAGCATTTGAGGGATAGGACATGTATGTAAGCATCATGTTCCATCAAAGTAATATGTTTTGAGAGCCATGTCCCAGATGGAACCCACCTCTTCACCTCTGCTTATTATTGCTCAAACTACTGGCTGGAAGAGATAGTGGAGTGGCCCAATACGGGAAAAGGAGCTACTCTGTTGAGTGAGTCTCTGCTCTCTGCTGGTTGCTCTTGATCTTCATTGTTTTTTTTCCATGGCAGGAGGTGTCTAATTGATCTTTTTTGCCAATGGATCAAGTGGCTAATCTTAGCAATGCTCAGTATCACATAGTAGGCCCTAATAAAAGGTTATTGATTAATTTACTGAGTTTTTATTATTCAGACCCAAGCTATAGTGAATCAGAGAAGCTCTTGGGCCATTTTTGGAACATCAGTTTTTATTTGACATCAGTTTATTTTCTGATTTGGGATTCCCTCCAATTCCAACAGGAAACCAAAGTCTTCCTGCTAAAATGGCCTCCTGGAGACATGACAGACCAGCCATGTCCCATATACCCACTTCATTAAAACTCTCAAGTTTGCACTAGACTGAATAATCATCAAGAAATCCAATGAGAAACTTCTTCTCCAGAATTGAGCCAGCCAAAAGCTGATAGGCAATAGAAAGGGGACCCTTCCATCAAAGAACAGCCATTGGCCCAAAGATGAGTCATGTATGGTCTCTAAGTGGTATGTCCAGAGGCCTCAAGAGTGGGGATTTTCCCCCAAAAAGCCCCAGAGTAGTCAGAAAGGATCAGGGTGGGAGAGCTGGAAGTGCCAGGCACAGGGACTGTGAGGTTCCTAACACTCTGTCCTAAAATGCCAGAGATAGCTCTAAAGATTCAGAGCAAGGAGAAGAGCTAAAAGGGGTAGGACCTAGAAAAAGGTCAAGAAAGACAACAACCAGATCAATAGGGAACCAGCTTTTGAAGGGATGGGGAGGGAGGATAATTCCCAGAGGCAGTTCTGAGTTCAAGGGCTTGTGGACAAAACTGGTAATGGGGTTTAGGGAAACCAGAATCATGGAATCTCAGCTTTGAGAAGGACCTCATCGAGTCTATCTGACCCCTCAATGATATTTCCAATAAATGTATATTCCTGTCCTCTGCTCAGAGACTTCCAGCAGGGAGGGGGCAGAGGAGGAGAGGTTCCCTCACCAGCAAATATAACACTTTCCACTTTGAAATAGCTCTCATTGTTAGGAAGTTTTTCTTCCAAACCAACTTGCTTCTACACCCATAATTCCTAGCTCTGCCCGAGGGGGCCAAGAAAACAGGGCCAGGCTCTCTTCCCCCTGACAGATGCTTAAAATATAGCTGGCAAGAAAGCATTCCCTAGTGTGGGAACTGTCCAGCTCCTTTTCTCCTCACCTTACCCCCTCTGCTTCTGCCGCTCCTCCCCAGCCTCCTCCACTTCCCCCTTATGCAGACGAGGTTCCTCCACCAGCTCTCTCTCCCACTGGGCTCAAGGCACCTCCACAAAGAAGCACCAGAAAGGCGTGTTTACTAACGAAAGCCCCAAGGCTCCTGGGGGAGGCTAAATCTAGCTGCTCTTGCTTTGGAAAACAGGCTTTTAATTACCTGTGGTTCACTACCCGCCAGCAGGGAAAACTTTTTATGGAGCCGACTTAACTGGTTAACCCTCTATCTCCCATGTCTTCCTAGGCAAGTGGAAAGGACCAATGGGCCCCTTTGTATAATGTGCTTGAAGATCCCAGAAGCCTGAAGGAGTCTCTGGGAGGGAAAAATGAGGTTTGGGAAAGGACTGGATTGTAAAATGCATCAGATCAGCTAAGAGTTGGGAAATGTGCTTTCTGGGAGGCAAATTCTGGCTTTGCTACTTACTACTTGGGTGATCTTGAGCAAATCAAATCCTCTCCCTGGGCCTTGTATAATGAAGGGGTTGAAGTCCTTTCCAGCTCCAAATCCTATGGAATTAGTGTTCTATAAACCCTTCATGAGCATCAGTAGGTCTTGGAAGCAGGGAGACGAGGAGCCAGGAAATGCTGGCCAGAATGCCTTCCTCCGGGGGCCTTCCTGGATGTCACTCCATTCCCTCCAGCAGAACTGTGGGTCACACCGGGGGAGCTGAGCAGGGAGGAGCTGGGGCTAGGAGTGCCCATCCAGGCTTCTCAGGTTGGCCTGCCTCATTTGTGAATGGGCTGCCTGTGTTCAGGAGCTGGCAAGAGAATCCAGCCTGTGGACTTAGACTCCAGCTACTGTGCTGAACCCAGCTCTCAGACTGCCTGGCACCTCTGGGTCTGCCGCCTCCCCTGCTTCCAGGTAGCAGAAGGAGGCCCTAAAATGAGGGCAGTCGGATTGGATGGCCTTTGAGGTACTTTCCTGTTTTAGGGCTGAGAGATCCCCTGCCCCCTCCCTTTCCAATCAGAGGCTTGAGACTGACCCCCCCAATACAGGCAGCAACCCCTCACCCACAACCAAACATTGAGAGCTTCTCCCCCCCACACACATAAAAGCCAAGCATTGCCAAAGATCCAGGAGAGGGAGAGGGGATGTTGGGCCCTAGGGACCACGCAAGGGTGTGTCTACTGTGACCACAGCTGAATGATGTGGGAGGGAGATAGACTTTTGAAAACTGTAAAAAAAAAAAAAAAAAAAAAATTCTTCTAGGTAGGACTTTCCCCCTCCTTCTCTGAAAGCATTCCATATGAGGAAAGGAACAATCATATTTATTTATTTGGTATTTTAGAGCTCACAGAGTTCTTTGATCAGAGCAAAACAATTCTATAAGGCTGGAAGACCAGTCCTTGGACAGGTACATTTAAAGAATCAATCCAGGAAAGAGGGAGGTGAAAACTCAGAGTTGGGAACTTTCACATAGGTCTAGAATGTTAGAATGGGAGGAAACTTTGGAAGAAATTATTGGAATTTTAGATCCTAGAATGCCAGTTTTAGAAAGGCCTGAAAACACAGAATAAAAGAGCTGGAAAGAATATTAAAACTTGGAATATCAGAGCTGGAAGATGCCTTAGAACTCATAGTTTAGAACTTGGAGGGATCTTAAGACACAGAATCTAGAATTCAAAAGGAACAAAGATTGTCAGAGATAGAAAGGAAATTCAATGTAAAAGAGAATCTTAGTAGACAGAATGTCAAAGCTGGATGGGCCTTAGAA